>NC_139713.1:42970645-43149002 GCF_964188405.1 Protomyctophum parallelum
TAAAGAGTGTGACAAGAGTTTCAGTCACATAGGTGACCTCAAGACACACCAGCGTATCCACACAGGGGAGAGGCCTTTCGTCTGTAAACAGTGTGACAAGAGCTTCAGTCAGAAAGGTCACCTGAAGGCACACCAGCGTATCCACACTGGAGAAAAACCCTTCTGTTGTAAACAGTGTGACAAGAGTTTTAGTGAGATGGGTAACCTGAAGAGACACCAGCGTATCCACACGGGAGAAAAACACTTCTGTTGTAAACAGTGTGGAAAGAGTTTCAATCAGTTAGGTCACCTCAGGACACACCAGCGTCTCCACACTGGAGAAAAACCCTTCTGTTGTAAACAGTGTGGAAAGAGTTTCAATCACATAGATAACCTGAAGACACACCAACATATCCACACAGGAGAGAGGCCTTTCGTCTGTAAACAGTGTGACAAGAGTTTTAGTCTGTTACAAGGCCTCAAGACACACCAGCATATCCACACAGGGGAGAGGCCTTTCGTCTGTAAACACTGTTATAAGAGCTTCAATCAGTTAGGCCATCTCAAGAGGCACCAGCGTATCCACACTGGAGAAAAACCGTTCAGCTGTAAAGAGTGTCACAAGAGTTTTAGCACATAGGTGACCTCAGGACACACCAACGTATCCACACAGGAGAGAGGCCTTTCGTCTGTAAAGACTGTGACAAGAGTTTTAGTAAGTTAGGTAACCTGAAGGCACACCAGCGTATCCACACTGGAGAAAAACCCTTCTGTTGTAAACAGTGTGGAAAGAGTTTCACAATGTTAGATAGCCTCAAGACACACCAGCGTATCCACACAGGGGAGAGGCCTTTCGTCTGTAAACACTGTGACAAGAGCTTCAATACGTTAGGCAATCTCAAGAGCCACCAGCGTATCCACAAAACCGTTCAGCTGTAAAGAGTGTGACAAGAGTTTTTGTCACATAGGTGACCTCAGGACACACCAACGTATCCACACAGGAGAGAGGCCTTTCGTCTGTAAACACTCTCACAAGAGTTTTAGTAAGTTAGGTAACCTGAAGACACACCAACGTATCCACACAGAAGAGAGGCCTTTCGTCTGTAAACAGTGTGACAAGAGTTTTAGTCAGTTACAAGGCCTCAAGACACACCAGCGTATCCAAACAGGAGAAACACCTTTTCACTGTAAACAATGTGACAGGAGTTTCAGTCAGGTGTGTCACCTGAAGAGACACCATCGTATCCACACAAGGGAGAGGCCTTTCGTCTGTAAACACTGTGACAAGAGCTTCAATGAGTTAGGCCATCTCAAGACACACCAGCATGTCCACACTGGAGAAAAACCCTTCTGTTGTAAACAGTGTGACAAGCGTTTTACTGTGTTAAGCAGCCTCAAGGCACACCAGCATGTCCACACTGGAGAAAAACCCTTCTGTTGTAAACAATGTGACAAGCGTTTTACTGTGTTAAGCAGCCTCAAGGCACACCAGCATGTCCACACTGGAGAAAAACCCTTCTGTTGTAAACAATGTGACAAGCGTTTTACTGTGTTAAGCAGCCTCAAGGCACACCAGCGTGATTTGTGCAAGTCGACTGTGACAGTATGTCAGTGAAGGTCAAAGTTGAAAAACGACACAAGGGGGGAGGGATCAGAAATGACAACATGTTTGAGAGGCACTAGAAATTGCATCATAGGCCAGCCAAGTCTATAGATTTTAATCTTTGTTAAGGGTAGTTATGATGACATGTTTTTGCAAACAAAGCCTATGGACTTAAAACCCTTTGACTGCCAATGACGTGATTTTTTCCTAATGTCGATTCCTGCCATTGACGTGATTGATGTGATAAGAGTTTTTTTTTAATTGATTCAGAATGGTCTACCGAGTAGTAGCTTACCAGTCGCTAGAGGCAATACCGCTGGCAGCCAGCCAGAGGTGTTTTTGAGCAGCCTGCACCACTCAGTTCAGTGATTTTTCATCCACCTGCCCCCCCGCCCCTTCCTTTTCTTTGCTTTTGTGGAAACAATCAAAAATATAGCTGCAAGCAGTTATAAGAGAGGGTCAAGCCCAAAAAAGGAAAAAAGCTATACGCAAAATAGAAATAGAGATATCATATTGATGACATCATTATTGCCCAAATATGGAGGGGCGGCGGCCTGCATGCGCACATCGGTGTAGTCAGGCATGCACGGCAACCGGTTGTGTTGTGAGTGAGGTCAGATCAGAACTCTGCTCAGTATTATAATTATTTAAAAACAAATCAATTCCACTTCATTCCACAGAGACCAGGACCTACCCCTTCTAGCAGGATTTATTCAGTTCTGTGAGAGAAGCAGATAGAAAACATATTAAAGGGAGTCAAAGAGAGGATAAATAAAGTGACCATAAGGAGTCAGAAGAGAGGATAATAGGGAGACAGAGAGAGAAGATTGTCCATTCCCCGACAGAACCTACAACGCCATCACGGTCCATGTATAGATGAGGAACCACCACTCCAGGAAGGAGTCTCAATCTTCCCAGGCTAAGGTCCACCGTTCTGGTTGTACATACAGATCGAGCCACGACGACCTCTACTGCCAAATGCCCAGAAAGGGACCGATCCCCTCAGGATCCTGTCAGCATATCACCAGCATTGTAATAACCAGCCAGTAACAAGGAGACGGAGACGAACCAAGATTGTACAGTCATCAACAGTTTACAGAGACTTTGACTCCACCAGGAGAAGTGAAGACACGTCAGATGACTTATAGAGGAATGAAAAATTACGTCTGTGAGAAGAGTTTCAGTCAGATAGGTCACCTGAAGGCACACCAGCGTGTCCACACTGGAGAAAAACTGTTCAGCTGTAAAGAGTGTGACAAGAGTTTTAGTGAGATGTGTTCCCTGAAGAGACACCAGCGTATCCACACGGGAGAAAAACCCTTCTGTTGTAAACAGTGTGACAAGAGCTTCAATCAGTTAGGCCATCTCAAGAGCCACCAGCGTATCCACAATGGAGAACAACTGTTCAGCTGTAAAGAGTGTGACAAGAGTTTTAGTCATATAGATAACCTAAGGAGACACCAGCGTATCCACACAGGAGAAAAACCCTTCTGTTGTAAACACTGTGACAAGAGTTTTAGTCAGTTAGGCAATCTCAGGCCACACCTGCGTGTCCACACTGGAGAAAAACCCTTCTGTTGTAAACAGTGTGGAAAGAGTTACACTGTGTTAGATGGGCTCAAGACACACCAGCGTATCCACACAGGAGAGAGGCCTTTCGTCTGTAAACACTGTGACAAGAGTTTTAGTCAGTTAGGTAACCTGAAGAGACACCAGCATATCCACACTGGAGAGAGGCCTTTCATCTGTAAACATTGTGACAAGAGCTTCAATCGGTTAGGGAGACTCAAGACACACCAGCGTGATTCATGCAAGTCAACGCTGACAGTCTGTCAGTGAAGGTCAAAGTTGACAAGAGTTTTAGAGAGATGGGTCACCTCAGGACACACCAGCGTGCCCACACTGGAGAAAAACCCTTCTGTTGTAAACAGTGTGGAAAGAGTTTCACTGTGTTAGATAGCCTCAAGACACACCAGCGTATCCACACAGGGGAGAGGCCTTTCGTCTGTAAGCACTGTGACAAGAGCTTCAATCAGTTAGGAAATCTCAAGAGCCACCAGCGTATCCACACTGGAGAAAAAACATTATTTTGTAAACTTTGTGATAAGCGTTTCAGTCAAATAGGTGACCTGAAGGCACACCAGCGTATCCACACGGGAGAAAACCGTTTCACTGTAAACAGTGTGACAAGAGTTTCAGAGTTTCATGTCACCTGAAGAGACACCATCGTATCCACACAGGAGAGAGGCCTTTCGTCTGTAAACACTGTGACAAGAGCTTCAATACGTTAGTGAGCCTCAAGACACACCAGCGTGATTCATGCAAGTCGACGCTGACAGTCTGTCAGTGAAGGTCAAAGTTGTGTCGATGTGTCGTTTGATGATGTCATCACATTGACACGAGGGGAGGGGGGGAATGATCAGAAATGACTAGACTTTTGAGAGGCGCTATAGGAATTGCGCCATAGGCCAGCCAAGTCTATGGATGTGTGTTTAGGGTAGTTATGATGTAATGTTTTGCAAACCAAGTCTATGTACTTTAATCCTTTGAATGCCAATTAGGTGATTTTTCCTAGTGTCAATTCCTGCCATTGACGTGATTGATTGAAGAGGTTCTTAATTGATTCAGAATGGTCTCGCCAATATCTACCGAGTAGTAGCTTACCAGTCGCTAGAGGCAACGCTCGCTTCCGCTGTGGTCCGTCAATGAAATGTTTCCCCGCCGTCCACTTCCATTATAAGTGCGATCTTTAGCAGCGTTTTCCTCGGAATCGAGGCTCAGATTGAGGTGATTGATCAGAACGTCGATGTTAGTGGCTCATTACTGAATCGTCGCTACCTCGCGGTTACAATATCCTCGCGGTTCTGATGACTTTTAAAGCCACGATGCTCACATTAGCTATACGGTGATTTTGCTTAGTTATTTTTTGGGGGGGAATTGAAAGTGAAGGTTTTCATAAAATACCCATGCGTCCGGGTGGCGATGAACGGACTAACGTCGGAGTCTTTGGTGGTTTCTGAGTGGCTGAATCTCATCAAATGGTGGTCCGTGGCTCAAACACAGAATAATAATGATGTGCCTTGATATGAAAAGGGTTGAAAACCACTGATATCTTGTGTTTGTCTTTTATTTTTGTTTTGAGCGGTGCCTAACTTGCTCAAACGGCTGGCTGCGTGTGTATGTCTGTCTGTCTGTCTGTTTTAGAGTATGAACAGCTGCAAGACCGCTTGCAGCCAGCCAGGTGTTTTTGAGCAGCCTGCACCGCTCAGTTCACACAGGTGTGATTTATTTCCCACCTTGTTGTCCCCCCCCCCCCCCCCCCCCCCTCTTCTTTCCATTCCTTGTGTGGAAACAATCAAAACATAAATATAGCTGCAAGCAGTTATAAGACGGGGTCAAGCCCACAAGAAAAAATCACACCCGTGTGAAGTGAGGGGTGCTAAAACGGTGAACAACACAAACATTAACAATAACATTAACAATAAAGAGACATTTAAAATACAGTAAGTAAATGTTCCCTTCATTGTCTTGTTTACAAAACAAGCATTGAACTAAAGACAAACATTAAACCTGTGTATAGGAGGGGCTAGCTAGCGCCCCTCAAAAATAAAGATATTGATTGATTGATTGATTGAAATATTTATTAACAGTTTGTAGAATTACAGTACATTTCAAGCACAAACTCAATACAAAGACTGTTAACTGTGAGTGGACGACCCAATTAAGCATTACACTTGTTTACAACAGGGTCCACATTGTTCAATTCACAAAGTACCGACTGCAGATCTGATAAGTAAATGTGAATATAGTTGTAGGGAGCCATAATTTGCCATCATTTCTAATGTCTAATAATGGCATGGTGACATGGTGGTGATGTGATATTGATGATGTCATTCTTGCCCAAATATGGAGTGGGCGGCGGCCTGCATGCGCACATCAGTGTAGTCAGGCATATGCACGGCAACCGGTTGTGTTGTGAGTGAGGTCAGATCAGAACTCTGCTCAGTATTATAATTATTTAAAAACAAATCAATTCCACTTCATTCCACAGAGACCAGGACCTACCCCTTTTAGCTGGCTTTACTCAGTTCTGTGAGAGAAGCAGATAGAAAACATATTAAAGGGAGTCAAAGAGAGGATAAATAAAGTGACCATAAGGAGTCAGAAGAGAGGATAATAGGGAGACAGAGAGAGAAGATTGTCCATTCCCCGACAGAACCTACAACACCATCACGGTCCATGTATAGATGAGGAACCACCACTCCAGGAAGGAGTCTCAATCTTCCCAGGCTAAGGTCCACCGTTCTGGTTGTACATACAGATCGAGCCACGACGACCTCTACTGCCAAATGCCCAGAAAGGGACCGATCCCCTCAGGATCCTGTCAGCAAATCACCAGCATTGTAATAACCAGCCAGGAAAAAGGAGACGGAGACGAACCAAGATTGTCACTCTCCTCTCGTCACAGGCTTTATAGGATCCGTCTAGGATTATGTCCGAGGGACACAATCCACGGGACTGGATGAAGGACATACAGGATCAGTCCAGGGTTATGTCCGCGGGACAGAATCCACGGGACTGTATCAAGGAAATATAGGAACAGGCGTTCCGGTTCTCACGTATCGGGCTGCGGGAGGAAGGCAGCCCCGCCAGCGACGTGAGAACCACAGAGAATAAGGTCGGAAAGAAACATATTAATTCTTTCTATAACATTGAGTTTGAGTTCTCATGTATCGGGCTCCGGGACGAAGCCAGCCCCGCCAACGACGGCGACGTGAGAACCACAGATAATAAGGTCGGAAGGAAACCTATTAATTCTTTATATAACATTGAGTTCTGTCAGGCATACAGGACGGAGGATCGAGTTCTCATGTATCGGGCTCCGGGACGAAGCCAGCCCCGCCAACGACGGCGACGTGAGAACTACAGATAACAAGGTCGGGAAGAAGCCTATAATTCTTTCTATAACACCGAGTTCGGTCTGGCATACAGAACAGGAATTCCAGTTTTCACGGACCGCGCTGCGGGAAGGAGGCTACCCCGCCACAGCGACGAGGACGAGGAAACTACAGATAATAAGGTCGGAAAGAAAACTTATTATTCTTTATATAATTCTGAGACATTGCATGGAGGCCTGTCTAGCAAACAGACGCTCATTATCTATGCCGGATCGGCTGAACGGCTTGTGCTCGTTTGGAGCTAAACCCCGCTACAGTTAAAGATAAAGACTGATGACATCACGAAGCAAGGCATCGACGTCACCCTATATCGTTTATCTGTTAACAAAGCCCTCCAGTGAGGAGAAGAGCCACCAGAGACTGTATATCGTTTGTTAGTGAACAAAGCCCTCCAGGGAGGAGAAGAGCTACCAGAGACTGTATACTGTTTATTAGAAATCAAAGCCCTCCAGTGAGGAGAAGAGCAAGAAGAAACTGTATAAACTGAATTGAAGCTAATTCTATTTCTCATCCCTCTCCAGGTTGTTGGAAAACGCCTGTGAAGCAAGCAAATACTGTATTGGAATATAATTTGCCGAGAAAACCTATGTGGGGTTTTCTCCGGTCTGTTTCTCATGTCTGCATAATTCTATTATTTACTGCTCTTCAATAAATAAGTCGTTTTGAAGTGCTGCAATCCCTTGTCCCGCCTGTTGATGACCACGCAGACCTCACAATATATATATATATATATATATATATATATATATATATATATATATAAAATGTTTTGCAATGTTATGTGTGCATTGAAGTTATTTCTAATATTATGAGAAAAAGGTTAACAAACAAAGTTTGTTTTATTTTGGGCATCATTTTCACTTACTATTTTGTAGTGTATGCCTTTGTCCATGGTCTCAGTTGGAAGCAACAGGTTCTCAAGCCCAACTCGTCTTTTTATGCAGGGCTGTCAGGGTACCCTTATCGTCTTACATCTGACGGTAAGGATCTGCTTACGGGGACGAGTTGGGGCCTCGGGGTAAATGTGTCAAGTCACGTGACCTGGCTGTGCTACGAATATGAATTATTATTATTATAGCTACCTTAATAGTTCCTGCTGTAAATCCCGTTTTGATTATTTCCCTAGTGAGAATTAATTTGATGCCTTCCAATTCCATATACATTCTGGAAATGCATAATGAACGGCCTGATTTACGTCGTTGTCTGTATGCATGCATCTAATATAAATTCATATATTATTAAATATATAGGCTCTGTGGTGGCTAAAATCCCCCCGCGGGGAAGGAATACCTAATTGGAGATATTTAATACCTAATTTGAGATATTTAATGTGATATTGGTTATCTTTCTCTTCCTATATTTTTTTTGGTCTGCTCTCGTTGCAAAGGATCTATTAGTCCAGTTAGGCCGTATTGTGAGGTCCCTTTTCGTTCCGTTCCGTTCCCACGGAAGGGGGACTACACAATTCTTTCTCCATAAAAGAGATTTATAGGTAGAAAGTCCAAATAAAAAAGTTCTACTCGTGCCCTCCTGCAGTTTTTTTATAATCCGTGGTCGAAGACGGGACTATTTCTTACTTCGTAATAATATGTGCAAGGGGAGTGGTGTGGTTTTGGTCACGTGGACCAATCGCGTAGCAGCTTTATTTCCTTTAGTATGCGCGTGACGTCATCGTATGCGGAATAACTTTTTGTTGTCCATAGAAACCTGATAGCAACTCACTGTTGCTGGCTTGCTGCGCTGTTTTCATTCACTCTAAACACCGCGCAAAAAAAAGTAAAATGGGGAAAGAGCTGTTGTGCGATTGACTGTACAAACAGATTAAAAAAGAACTCGGAGCTATCCTTTTACTGCCGAAATGTAAAGAAAAAATAAGTAAATGGATCGCTGCACTTCGCCGTCATGTTTCAGGGCTACTGGAATCATAGACACCGACACATGGATTTGCGGGTGCCACTTTGTGTCAGGACGCAGGTATGTTGCTTTTTTTGTAAAACCATACGTTCAATGTAAAAGGGTCTTTTCACACAATGTCCCATTTTAAACTAACCTAACAGAGTTCTCTTCTTGTGGACCAAGAAGTGGATTAACATAGTCCGTTCCCCTGAAAGAGATAGCAATCACTCATCAACAGAGCTGGTCGTGGATTTCAGGAGACAGGAGAGAGAGAGCACGCACCCATCTTCATCGCGGCGTTGCAGTGGAACAGGTCAGCGACTTTAAATTCTTGGGGATCCACATCTCCAAGGACCTGAAAGTGGGCCACACACACCAAAACAGTGGTGAAAAAAGCCCAACAGAGACTTTATTGCCTCCGCCGCCTGAAGAAGTTCCGAGTGAGCCCACGCATCCTCAGAGTGTTCTACAGCAGCACCATAGAGAGTGTCCTGACAAGTGGCAGCACCGCGTGGTTTGGAAACTGCACCGCTAGCGGAACGCAGATCACTGCAGAGAGTGGTGCGAACAGCACAGCGCATTGTGGGCGGGGAGCTTCCCCCCCTCCAGGAAATACATGAGAAACACTGCGTGGCTAAAGCGGAAAGCATAATCAGGGACATTCACCACCCCAGCCACAGCCTGTTCAAGCCGCTGCCGCACCCACGGCCAGGCAAGCGTTTCAGGAGCATCAGGAGCAGTACTATGAGGCTCTTGAACAGCTTTTATTCGTCAGCAATCAGATTGCTGAACAAGAGCTAAGTTTTAGACTTTTTGCCTAGTCGTATACATACATGCACCCATGATGAACTCTATTTATTCTGCACTCACTTTTGTTATGTTATGCACTTTATGTTCTTTCTCTCTACCTTTAACTGCAATAAATGAGCCTGCACAACCAAGTTTTTCACCCACCTTACTTACTTGTAATGTGATGTGACAATAAAGATTGATTCTGATTCTTAAGCACACTTTTGAGGTACTTTTTCTTTACTGGTGCATGTAAAATCATCTCAGAGGCAAATATTGTACTTTTACTCCACTACAATTATTTGAAAACTTTAGTGACTAGTTACTTTGTAGATTTTGATTATTATTACAAAACACTCATTAACCACATCAGCAGCATTTCTGCCATTTGAAAATAGCCGATCTACAAGCTCACAATGCGTTTTTTGAATGAATTATTCATCTTTAATGTGTTTGATTAGAATGTCATATCATGTCTAAAATAACCTAAAATCAAACATTTAAGGTGATAGCTAGATGAGTGCCATAATGCGATTAAATAATTGGGCCGATTAATCGATTATGAAAAAATAATAATGAAAATAATGGTTAGTTGCAGCCCCAGCCCACAGTACGTTATGTGACGCACTAGGACAGGGGTCCTCAACTAGAAATGATGGTCCACAAATATTTTTTTGAATAAGACCGAGGTCCGGTCCCATGCGCGGCGTCCATCGGAGAGCGGGGCTCTATGCCCGTTTAGTATGGTCAAGCCAAGCTTATACAAATCAGATCCCCTTCCAACCATCCAATAATGGGGTGCAGAGTGCAGGCCCGGAGTGGAACTCCAAATCCAAATCACACTGCGCGCGCGCGTAGCGCGCGCCAGGATTTTTGGGGCCCTTGGGGGACATTTTGGGGGCCTTTGCAGCAATTTCACATGAGAAATGTACCATCTGATGTTATTTATATTATTAACTTAACTTTTTTTTTTTGGGTGGTCCGCAAAGAGAGGACCGCGGTCCGCCAGTTGAGTACCCCTGCACTAGGAGGTCGTAGATCTGCTGTTTTTGAGTCTCAAAGATAACAAACTAAAAGTGCCTTTAGTTTATCGGCTACTAAAAATGGCTGATCTACAAGCTCAATGTGACATCTCTTAGACCACTGTTTCCAAGACACTGGGTTTTTGGTTCTTACACTTTTGGTTTCAATTATAAAAATAAAAAAAAACATTTAACTTTATTTTATTTTATTGAATTAAAACAAATGAAATGATTTCATGAAGAAACAAAAGAAAACTCATAAGGACTACATACGTAAAAATGGCCGATCTACAAGCTTTGGGAGCTTGTCTATTTTATATATTTTTAACTAGTTTTGGTCCCGGGGAGGCATCACATTTCTCTTTTGGCTCACGTACGGCTAGAGTTTGGGAACCACTGTCTTACACACTTTGATGGTCAATGTCCTAGACATGAAAATTGACTGAGGATGGAAACTTTTCTGGTGTCTGTTTCCCTGTGAATACACTGTCAGGCGTGAAGGCGTCAGTTGGACGTCGCGTCAGGTCTCACTTTAAATCCTTCCGGGGCTTTGGGCGGTTCCTAGAGGAGAGGCACACGGAAGCCTATTTAAACGCCTGTAGTCCTCTATTTCTTGGTGGGCGTGAGAGGGACAATTGAGTGACAAGATGTTGACACAGACAAAGGCGCATTCAAGTGTAGGCTATATGGTGCTGCGTTGCTACTTGGCTATGGAGTCATGACTGTCTAGTCGACTGGTTAACGTATGTGCCTTTGGAACGGGCAACTCCGGTTCGCCTCCCAGCCGAGGAGTTTTAAAACTAGTTTTGTTTGCGCCGACGACTTGCGCGACGGCCAACTTACATCTGACGCTCTCCTCCGCGTCAGATGTAAGCTGCCGACAAGCATAAAAATGAAGTGTGTCACCCGGCGGTGAGAAGGAGATTTTTGATTGATTGATTTAAATATGTATTAACAGTTTGCAGAATTACAATACATTTCAAGCACAAACTCAATACAAAGACTGTTAACTGTGAGTGGACGAACCAATTAAGCATTACACCTGTTTACAACAGGGTCCACATTGTTCAATTCATCAAAACATTAAAGACGTACAAATAGACACTTCTAAAGAACAGAACAGGAATTCATCATAAAACAGTGTTCCCTGACTGGGAATCGAACCCGGGCCGCGGCGGTGAGAGCGCCGCACCCTAACCACTAAACCACCACGGAGAATGATGATTATGATGATGATGATGATGTTGATGAGAAGGGCTGTGGAGGCTGAAGAGAACGGGCTATTTTATAAAGTATATTGTTATTTTCAATGTCATGGATCAGGGTTACAGTAAATGACAATGTAATTCAGCCAGGGGTGCCATGGATGAAAAGATTACAGGGGTGATCTGAAGCAAACATGAGAACCACCGCTTTTCATTTCTTCAGACGATGTTTTGTTAATAATTTGGACAGGATGTTATTTCGAGGTGCCCACTGCCCAGATGTCTTCCTGACATTTCCTGTATCCCTTGACATGGCTTCACAATTCCCTCCCAGGGGGCGTTTGACAGCGTGAAAGAAGACAACTACAAGTGAAACTCCTCCCAGTGGATGGGCTGCAGGCTGCATCTGTTCCATTGGCTAGTGCCTATCACTGCCGGGTGACGCGCTTCATTTTCACGCTTGTGCACGGCTTCCATTTGAGTCTGGCCGTCGCGTCCATTTGAGTCTGTCCGTCGCGTCCGTCGGGCGCGGAGGTGGAGCTTATTTTCCATCCACCAGCTGTCTAAAAACCCCACGAAGAAGAAAACTTCAGCTTCAACTTCACGCTCCTGACGCTTGCAGTGTGTTCAGAGCCTTTGAAGGTGTTGTGTGCAGTGGGAGTGGGTGTGGCTGACTTGTTGAAGGCATCACATAAGACAAAATAAAACGTGTTTTTCCACCCGTTTAACCACATCAGCAGCACTGTATGCATTTCTGCCATTTGAAAATAGCCGATCTACAAGCTCACAATGCATTGCGATAATGTATTTTTGAATGAATTATTCATCTTTAATGTGTTTGATTAGAATGTCATCATGTCTAAAATAACCTAAAATCAAACATTTAAGGTGATAGCTAGATGAGTGCCATAATGCGATTAAATAATCGGGCCGATTAATCAATTATGAAAAATAATAATGAAAATAATGGTTTGTTGCAGCCCCAGTTGTCACCTAATTCTCTCTCTCCACTCTCCTCTCCCTGAAGCCTTGACGAGCCTGATAGTGGCATCACCTGTGAGGACCAGGTGAACTAGGTTGGCTAACAAGCTCAAGTCTATATATAAACTCTGTTTGCGTGGGCTTGCCTTTCAGTCTGTCCTTGAGAGTCGAAGTGGCAGGTTCTCGGTCAGGTGGCCCAGTGGTGTTTTAGTTTCCAAAGCGGTACTTAATTCTCAAAGTGGGGGGATATTGGACTTCCAACAAATAGACCTAGAAGCTCACAGTGCGTTATGTGACGCACTAGGAGGTCGTAGATCTGCTGTTTTTGAGTCTCAAAGATAACAAACTAAAAGTGCCTTTAGTTTATCGGCTACTAAAAATGGCTGATCTACAAGCTCAATGTGACATCTCTTAGACCACTCTTTCCCAGACACTGGGTTTTTGGTTCTTACACTTTTGGTTTCAATTATTTAAAAAAACAACTTATTTTATTGAATTAAAACAAATTTCATGAAGAAACAAAATAAAACTCATAAGGACTACATATGAAAGAATATGTAAAAATGGCCGATCTACAAGCTTTGCTCCGCGTTGGGAGCTTGTCTATTTGCTATATATTTTTAACTAGATTTGGTCCCGGGGTGGCATCACATTTCTCTTTTGGCTAACGTACGGCTAGAGTTTGATGGTCTATGTCCTATAAAAATTGACTGAGGATGGAAACTTTTCTGGTGTCTATGTTTGGAGGTGTTGTGTGCAGTGGGAGTGGGTGTGGCTGACTTGTTGAAGGCATCACATAAGACAAAATAAAACGTGTTTTTTCCACACTTTAATAAGTCCATATAGGCCGTGAGCCAGGGGGGTTGGTCTGTACCATCTGGCTGAATAAGGCTCATAGTGATTTTTGTGAAGGTATACATGTCTAGAGTTAGAAAATATGTGATAGCATTGCACGAGTGGTAGCTTTATGAGTGCTATCATGCATCACTGCAACACTATGCGAAAATTGCATGGATCAATATGAAAAAACATAGCAATACACCCCCGATAAATGATAGAAAAGGTTTTTCCTATTGGTTCTGGTACCTCTAGGCATGCTTAAGAATATACTGAAAATCTAGGAAAAAATATGTTCCGGAAAGGCGCCATTTTCAAGATGGCGTCCAATATGGCTGCCAGGAGCTTAAAATGGCTATAACTAATACTAAAGGAAAAGACTATGTGACAACCAGGTATATTCTGGTGACCACCGGAGAGACGGGTGACAGCCGGAATGTAGACGGCACCCGGGTGAGCAGTATATGGGTTAGAGCCCCAGCCTGTGTCCTCCGTGAGGAGGAAGCCCATCAACCCTCGTGAGGCCTTTAGGAGGGCCATGCAAGCAGCAAGCAGAGCCGCAGCACCATTTCCCTGCGGAACCATTGCCCACCACTCGAATGAACTGTCTGGTGTTGGGACTCTGTTACAACGCACAGGTCCTGGGCCTGGTGAGAGCAGGAATGGACCTGGGATGTAGGAGGGGCCCGGACAGGAGACAACCCACAGAGCCTAGTCCTTCCATGCACCAGAAGTGTACCTCCCAGCCCTGGCAGAGTAGTTCTGGAGTAGTTCCAACGGATTGTGTGGCTCTGGTTTTGCCCTAGTGGGACTGATTGAGGGTAGTTACTGCTATTGGTACGTAAGTCGGGACTTGATCACCCCGGCTGGGTCGCCTGAGTGAGGGGTGTGACGTTGGAAGACCCGAAATCCCGTTGACCTCAGGATACATTACTGAGGATACGTCCCAGGTGCATCAAATTGTGACTGCGTACTGCAGAAGCCCCGGCAGCCATACCATCCCATCCCATCCCCAGCTGCTCTGCAATCTTACAAAATGCCCACTATATATCAGTGGGTCGCTTACTGCAATAATCGTACAAAATGCCCACTATATATCAGTGGGTCGCTTACTGCAATAATCGTACAAAATGCCCACTATATATCAGTGGGTCGCTTACTGCAATAATCGTACAAAATGCCCACTATATATCAGTGGGTCGCTTACTGCAATAATCGTACAAAATGCCCACTATATATCAGTGGGTCGCTTACTGCAATAATCGTACAAAATGCCCACTATATATCAGTGGGTCGCTTACTGCAATAATCGTACAAAATGCCCACTATATATCAGTGGGTCGCTTACTGCAATAATCGTACAAAATGCCCACTATATATCAGTGGGTCGCTTACTGCAATAATCGTACAAAATACACAAGATAAAGTTCAGTCAAAATAAACATAAAAAACACAACAATATAAAGTTCAGTCAAAATAAATGTAAAAAACACAACAAAATTAGACCTTGTAATTATTTTTTGAGTGGTACTTGTGGAAACACTTTCCTGGATGCAGGGGCACCTCACATTTTTTGCACATGAAGCGCGTCTCATGCCGTTCACCACGAATGCTGCAAACCCGACACCGCCTTTGAGGCTTCTCTTTGCGGGCGCCAGGGACTGGGGGGATTCTAATCGGCTCATGGTCTCCAAACTGTACATTTAGCCTGCTGTTAGGGTCTTGGCGTGGTGGCCTACGGGCTCCCCCCACTGCACCCACCCTCGCTGACCTTTGAGCTATAGGGGCTCCCCCCACTGCACCCACCCTCGCTGACCTTTGGGCTCTAGGGGCTTCCTCCCCCCCCCACTGCACCCGGCTGCTCTCCAGGGGCTTCCTCCCCCCCCCACTGCACCCGGCTGCTCTCCCATCGGCTCTCCCAGCGGCTCTCCCACCTGCTCCCCCCCCTCTGCATCCGGCTGAACATCCCTCAAGTTGCCCCATTCCTTCACGATGCTGATCAGGAATGATAACAGACTCCTTTTTTTGGTGGACCTCCTTGTGGCGTCCTTGAAGAGGACGAATGCATTGTACATGGCAATGCTAAACATATACATTACACATTTTTTAGACCACTTGTATGTTCTGCGGGTAAATGGATAATACGATATCATCTGGTCTAACCGGTCAACCCCATTCATGTACTTGTTGTATGCGACAATGGCTGCAGGCTTTATCAGCTCTCTTCTGACCGCCCTCCCCTTTTCCCTCTCCTGGACTGTGAGCATGTCGTTTGTATGAAGAGTTGTCACAACCTTGACAATCTTTTTGTCCCTCCATGCAACAATCATGACATTATTGTTATGCCGCATGTCTCGCTCTCCAGGTGCCAGCTGGCCGATGGTGACATCTCGAATTGCAGGAGGTTCTCCCCGGTGCTTTCTCAGTCCCACAAACATGTGTTCCCAACCCTCTAAGATGGTCACACATTTTGACACTATTATAATAATTGTCCATGTACAATCGATAACCCTTATGTTTCAAGTCAGCCATTAGGTGTTCAACTGTGGGAATCAACGGTGACTTTTGCCCTACATAGGGCTTAACGTTATAACAATAACAGGTCTTGCTGTCACAAAGTATGTACGACTTCAGGCCATATTTTATAGGCTTCTGAGGGTTGTAAACTCGGAAGGCTAACCTCCCCCTCCAGAGCATCATTCCTTCATCTATAGAGATGTTCTGTGTAGGCGTGAACAGGTCCTTGAACTTGGCCAACAAGTAGTCCAGCACTGGCCTCACCTTATACAGCCTGTCCGCTGCGTTCCCTGCCCCATTGTCTGAGAAGTGAAGGAACCTTAGTAGCAACTGGAAGCGGTCACGGGCCATGGTCCGGTTGAAGAAGGGCGTAGAAATAACCTCATCAGTGCTCCAGTACAGCTCCAGGCGGGGCAACACTATGACACCGGTGAGGAAGTAGAGGGCCAGGAAGTTCTTGAGCTCCGTCAAGGTGACCTCTCTCCACCGCCACACCGCCAAAAAAACAAAATAGTATAGATAAAAATCTGAAAAACAAAATTCTGAAAAAAGAAATCTGAAAAAAAAAATCTGAAAAGAAAGAATCATCTAAATTTTATAATTTTACCTTAGCTATACACATCTCAGCATACAGGTTGGTCTGCACCACGATGTCGGCCAGCATCTCATCTGTCAGGTACAGCTGGAAGAACTCCACCGGATCACTGTCGGCCGTCAGCGGTCCGTAATGGGCACCCGGGGAGCCGGTGAAGGGGATGTGGTGGGGTTTCCAGCCAACATCCGACCATTCCGCTGCTGCCTCAGCTGGACGGTCACCATCTACATTATAAATACATATATACAAAATTACAATAAAATACATTTTTATTTGTGTGGTACTGTATACATTTGCTGCTATGCTCACACTTTTTTTACTCTGTAAACCTGTGATGTGACAATACATCTGATTCTCAAAATAAGTCTCACCCAGCTCGCTGGCAACAGGCGCTGCAGAACTGGTTGAGGGCCGTTCATCATCCAGCAGCAGCAGCATGTCTGAAATGTAGATCAATGCAGGCATTTAGGTCCAAGCACATGTAGGCCTACTTAGCCTTCATTTACTGTACTGTCATAAAGTAAAAGTACTGTCATAGTAAATTTACATTTATAATCAAATGTGGTGATTGGTAAACTAGGATCACATGCAAAACTCACCCAAACCAGAAGCCGCATCATCAACAGGTGATGGCCGGTCAATGTCATCAACAGCAGCCCTGGACAATGGCTGTGACAACTGGTCATCAGAATCAGATATGGCTGAAATAAAAATCACAGTAAAATATCAAAATATGTACATACATATCAATTCTATTGAAGAGACTTACAATAAGCACAGATATCAAATGCAGATATTGTTAGCCTGCATATAATGTCAGTACAATAGTACATGTGTTTGCATTGTGAAATTGAATTTACATTGTACTGGATGTAGTGCGTAGTAAACTAGGATCACATTCTAAACTCACCCCATCCGTGTGAAACTGCAGCAGAACTGGTTGAAGGCTGGTGGTGGTCATCATCAGACAGGGCTGAAATTATAATCACAGTAATATTATCAAAATGTGTACATGAAATCTATTGTATCTTATCAACATATGTCAGGATGTAGAAGACATGTCTTCTACATCCTGACATGTCAGGATGTAGAAGACATTTTTAGAATCTGATCTCAGGTCAAAATGAAAACTGTCAGGCCTGAGGCCTGCTGAGGCCTGAGGCATGTGATCCTAGTTTACTATGCACCACATTTGATTATAAATGTAAATTTACTATGACAGTACTTTTACTTTATGACAGTACAGTAAATGAAGGCTAAGTACATGTGCTTGGACCTAAATGCCTGCATTGATCTACATTTCAGACATGCTGCTGCTGCTGGATGATGTATTTATAATGTTGATGGTGACATGTCAGGATGTAGAAGACATTTTTAGAAACTGATCTCAGGTCAAAATGAAAACTGTCAGGCCTGAGGCCTGCTGAGGCCTGAGGCATGTGATCCTAGTATACTATGCACCACATTTGATTATAAATGTAAATTTACTATGACAGTACTTTTACTTTATGACAGTACAGTAAATGAAGGCTAAGTACATGTGCTTGGACCTAAATGCCTGCATTGATCTACATTTCAGACATGCTGCTGCTGCTGCTGCTGGATGATGTATTTATAATGTTGATGGTGACATGTCAGGATGTAGAAGACATTTTTAGAAACTGATCTCAGGTCAAAATGAAAACTGTCAGGCCTGAGGCCTGCTGAGGCCTGAGGCATGTGATCCTAGTATACTATGCACCACATTTGATTATAAATGTAAATTTACTATGACAGTACTTTTACTTTATGACAGTACAGTAAATGAAGGCTAAGTACATGTGCTTGGACCTAAATGCCTGCATTGATCTACATTTCAGACATGCTGCTGCTGCTGCTGCTGGATGATGTATTTATAATGTTGATGGTGACATGTCAGGATGTAGAAGACATTTTTATAATCTGATCTCAGGTCAAAATGAAAACTGTCAGGCCTGAGGCCTGCTGAGGCCTGAGGCATGTGATCCTAGTCATGTCAGGACATGTCAGGATGTAGAAGACATGTCTTCTACATCCTGACATGTCCTGACATGTCACCATCTACATTATAAATACATCATCCAGCAGCAGCATGTCTGAAATGTAGATCAATGCAGGCATTTAGGTCCAAGCACATGTACTTAGCCTTAATTTACTGTACTGTCATAAAGTAAAAGTACTGTCATAGTACATTTACATTTATAATCAAATGTGGTGCATAGTAAACTAGGATCACATGCCTCAGGCCTCAGCAGGCCTGACAGTTTTCATTTTGACCTGAGATCAGATTCTAAAAATGTCTTCTACATCCTGACATGTCCTGACATGTCACCATCTACATTATAAATACATCATCCAGCAGCAGCAGCATGTCTGAAATGTAGATCAATGCAGGCATTTAGGTCCAAGCACATGTACTTAGCCTTCATTTACTGTACTGTCATAAAGTAAAAGTACTGTCATAGTAAATTTACATTTATAATCAAATGTGGTGCATAGTAAACTAGGATCACATGCCTCAGGCCTCAGCAGGCCTCAGCTGTTCCACGCATGCATATCATATAGTACATATATAGTGCTATAATCGAAGTGTTTGAAAATGTAGAACATTTTGTTCTCATACCTCCATGGGGTGCCTGGGCAGACCCATCCATGTCCTCCTCGTCTGAAACCCATTCGTCAGTGTCTGACGAGTGGTCTGACCTGCCTGAAAACATAATCAATATTACAATGTATTCATAATATATATAATTGATTCATCTTCTAGACTACACACGTTCTTTCATCATTATGGGACATGATGCAGCTACAGTATAACGGCAAAAATACATTAGATATGTTCGTCTTATAAATAATTGATTCAGATGCAACAGGCTCTCCTCTCCCAGTAGATTAGAAAGTACAGTAACAAAACGCGATTCAGTATGTAGCTTAGTAGTACCACAGTAAGCTAATGTGGCATGACGTACACAGTAACATTATGGGACATGATGCAGCTACAGTATAACGCACGCCAACAATACATTAGATATTTTCGTCTTATAAATAATTGATTCAGATGCAACAGGGTCTCCTCTCACAGTAGATTAGAAAGTACAGTAACAAAACGCGATTCAGTATTTAGCTTAGTAGTAAGATAACGTGGCATGACGTACACAGTAACATTGCAAAATGGAGGTTCTTACCGCCTTCCTCGGCATAATCCTCAAGGTCCTCTCGGGTAGGATTCCATTCTTCCGCGCCAACGCCAACGGGCTCGTCCTCGGCCTCCTGATCGCTTTCTCCGGGGGAGAGAGGGACTGGAGGCGGTGGGCAGGCTGCAGCAGCAGCCGCTGCAGCAACGCGGGAAAAACGGCGCGGTGGTGGAGGCAAAGCCGCCACATCTGTACTGGTCCCAGCACAGGTTGAGCCCAACCTGGGCAGAGGTTTCCTCCTCTGGTTCGGAATCGGTCTCGTCCTCGACCTTATTGCCCAGGAGCCAGGACGCGAGTGATCCCTGACCAGGGAGGGGAGCGGGGGGGCGACGTCGGGGCATGTCGCAAAATGGCGACAGCAAACAACGACACTGGGAAAAGGGAATCGGGAGACGACGAGACAAACAGTACACTACTCTTCACTAGACAAAACAAACAAAAAACACTGAACACTGAACACTGATCTAAACTAAATCCGACGGCTAATACTACAAACTAAATCTAACTGAAAAAAAACTATCTAACGTGGGGCCTATACTATGGGGACGTACTACGGGACGTATACTAACTAAATGGACGGACTAAAGACTAAACTATAAAACTATACCTATATAACTAAATAATCTAATACTATAAACTAATACCAACACTACTAAAGGACTACTAAATGACTACTACGACTAAAACGGACGACTATACGATCTAACTAACAACTCACTGAAACTGACTGACTGACTGACTGAAACTGCAAGCACCGATATCAACGTGTCTCCACAATACAAGTGAACCAGGGCATCTGGCCCCTTTTTATAGGTTTCGTTCCGATGACGCAACCGGACCTCTGTGGAGGCGATCGGTGTTACATTATATGTTGTCCGGGCGCCAAAGAAGATGATGTACAGTAATCATAAAAAAACAATAAAACGCATTAGTACGTCATGCGCAGACGGCGTTCGAGATTAATAAAGCGCTTTAGTGCGTCTTGCGCATTCGATGTGTTAACCTAAATACCTTTATAATATTGTGAGCTTGATAGATCTGTTCAAGCTGTTATTTTGGGCTTGTTTATCTGTAATGATAAACCGATTAATCGGACCGATTAATCAATCAGAACCGATTAATTAATTTCATTTGATTTTTTTCATTAATTTATTCATTCCGAACATGTTAAAATATAACTGAGGAAAGACAAAGGAAAGAAGCGTCCAAAATAATAATAATAATAATAATGATCTTTCATAATCCTTAACTTGTGTTTGTGTTCGAAAAAGGAGTGGGAAAAAGTTTATTGAAAAACGTAATCGGTCTGATTTAATCTAAAAATAACTCAAATCATATGAAAAAAAACATATGAAAAATAGTAGCTTTTAATAGAGGCAGCAAGCTTGTCTATGCTTAGTATGATGCATATGCCCACCACAGGGCTCTGGTCAGGGAGCTTGGACTCAATGATGACTCTTGATGGTGTTTATGAATGTTATGTTGTTGTTGATATTGTAAAGACATACAGGGTTGCTTATGAGTGAATGGTATCTGAGTTTGATCAGCTGATGGACATAAAGGCCTACTTCTGTTTCCACAGCTTCTTGTATAGTCGTCAGCCACCAGCCTGGTAAAAACACTGACAACTCTTATTAACTCCATGTAGGCCTACATATCAATAAAAGTTACATTCCGAGGTGTTTAATATTAAAACAGACTGATTGTTGTAACAAACACTGTCTCTAGAGCAGCGTGGTCGTGGAGGTGTGACCACAAATGTGTTTGCCGATTAATCTCCCATCACAAGTTTTTTTTTTTTTTCTTTTTTTTTTTAATCAATTCAGCTTTTATTTGTCTAAAACAAGAGTGGTTTCTACTTAAGTAAATACCATAACAATAACAAAAATATAGCTGCAAGCAGCGATAAGGCGGGACCAGGGAGAGGGAGAGAGGGGGGTGGAGGAAGAGAGAGAGAGGGGGGGGTGGAGGGAGAGAGACAGAGAGAGATGGAGAGAGAGAACAATATGCACAATTAAGAATCATGGGCTGGGTTGTCGCTACCCAGATTTGAACCAGTGACCCCGTGGTCCAAAGGTGAAAGCTCTACCAACTGAGCTAAGCAGACACTGTCAGTTTATTCTAAACACTAACATGCAGTATTTTCGGTAACAACTGTCCTGGTTTTGGGGATGTCTTTATCCATTACTACAGTTTGTTTTCACGTACAAACTTCTCTTTGTACGTTTCAGTGCTATTTGGTATGATCCTCTACCATACTGTACAGTTGCAAAAGCATATGACGCTTCATGTATAGGTATTAGGGACAAAATAATAATTTTCACAAAACAGCAATATTCATTGGCTCATAAAAACTTCATTTTTTCACTTAACAAAAATGTACCACAGTTATTGTCTTATTATTTGAGAGAGAGAGGGGGGGTGGAGAGAGAGAGGGATCCACCTGTTGTCATTACCCGGATTTGAACACAAAACCTTGTGGTCCAAAGGCAAGAGCTCTACCGACTGAGCTAAGCAGACACTGTCAGTTGACTCATTCTAAACAGTAACATCATGAGAAGTTTCACAAAACAGCAATATTCATTGGGAGGCATACTATCATCCGACAGAACATTGCTCCGAAGGAGCAATGCTCTGTCGGATGATAGTATGGTGTGCGGATGATATGGTGCGCTGCGGGTCGGGAAAGGGTTGCGGTTAGGTTTAGGTGACTGCCCCGGGGGAGGTTAGGGTTAGGGTGAGGGAGGAGGTAGGTTGTCGTTCGGACCAATGCTCCGTCGGATGAAAGTACTGCACTCATATTCATTGGTTCATAAAAACTTCATTTTTTCATGGAAAGATTTCATCCAAATTCAATCATAACTACTAACAGTACAGTAAATATAAGCAGTATAGAAAAAGACAAGTACTGAGATTCATGATTAATTGTGGATGTTGTTTAAATGCTATGTTATATTTGAAGTAAGAGGAGATTAGTCAAATTAAACTTTGTATCAATTTATCAGCCCAAACCACACCAAAGGGTTGGGATGCGATCTGTTTAAGATAAACCACAGCAATGCAATGAATTGCATCGATCTTACCAGGAAATGGAAATGGAAATGGTTTGTCACAAGGTGTCCCTACTGGTGCTGGTGGTTTGGATTTTTACATTTTTGGGGTTTTACAAGTGCTTGTCAGTGTTTAAGAATTATTATTTTGGGGAATTAAGACCTGAACAAGTTGAGAAACATCGGTTTAAGGATAAGTTGTTTTTTGCAATAAGTGTGTATTACTATGTAATTATTAGTAGGTGAACATTATTTGTTCATTAGGTTGACTGCAAAATGCAAAAAGTGCTAAAGTGAACATAACTTTCTTCAAAACATAAAAAGACAACATATTAACAAAAAGATTGAATTTATTATATATATTTTTTAAACAAAGTTTTTCAACCATAAAATTTCCATAATATAAATAAAGAGTTGCAAAATAAAATGCAATGAGTTCAACATGTTGATGATGTGGTGGAGTGGGTGGGGCTGTTGCTGGTGCTCTCGTGCTCTGGGGGTGTTTGGGAGTGTGTGGTGGATGTAATACTAAGTGATGGGGTGTATTGAATAGTGATGTGCTCTTGGTCCAAAAGGTGCTCTGTGATAAGTGCTGCTGTTGTGAGGTGAGTGAGTTTGTATGTGTTTAAATAAGTGCGTATAGGGCCCATTGTGAGTGTAAGTCTGGTGAGTTCTGTGTGTTGTGGGGTTGTATAACTACTGTGCCGGAATTGTGTGTGATAAATCTGTGAGTTCTTTGGGTCATGTGACAGTTAGTGCAGGTGTTTGTGGTCTTATTGTGGTCAAATGAGTTGTGGATGTGATTACAAAGTGCACATGCAATATTATCAGTGTTTAGTGCTCCTACAATTCCTCCCGTGATAGTGCTCGATGGTGGGGTGTCTATTTTAAGTGCGTGAATTGAGGGGGGAATGACTAGTGGTGTGTGAAGGGGTGTGATTGTGGAGGATTTGGTGGTGGTTAGTGATGAAGTGGGGAATGTGCGGTGAGTGACATTGGTGATGGTGCAATGTGTCTATTTGTGTGTCCCAGAGTGTGAGTTGTGATTTGTGTGTGGTGTCTGCAATGTCAACCAGTTGTAAGTTCATGGGTCCATTTGTGCGTGTGAGTCCGGGTGTGCAGGGGTGTATTTTGATTACGGTGAAGGTGATCTGTCCAATCTGATGAGAAAAGAAAAGACATTAGTATATTATTTAGTTATACTTTTGATGGATGATGGTCAGTGTTGTATAGCCTTGGAAACCCAAACATTTATTTCCAGGGAGGAAAAAAAATATGTATTGGACAGAGTCCACTTCAATTCAGCATAGAGTAGGGCAAATGTTGATCATTCTGCGTCAATTTAACAAAGGTACAGACGATCAGACCAGCAATCAAACACAAATGTTTGGTCAAACTATGTGTCCCATTGGAAAAGCATTGTGGTGTCCTAAAAATAACGACCAAATATTTGCTTGATTGGTTTGAATGAGGCCTAAGAAGCAATAAGAAAAAGTGAATAGGCATATTCATTATTATTTGCACTGCAGTCTTGGCTATTAAGTCATCTTAGCTTAATTGCGGTGCTTATTCTTCAAACAAACAAAAAAGAACAACACTTTATAGGCCTACTCTATAAAAAATATTGTTAGAATCCACCTTCAGAATTACATTTCATTATGTGAATGTATTCTATATTGTGGTAGTTAGATTAAAAAATAAACTCAGTAGGCCTACTTACTTTCTGCTGGTTTGAGAGATGTGTGACTTCTTTGAGGGTTATTGCCTGGAGTTGTGATGGGGACTTTCTTGGGAAGAGGGGGGCCGATGTGAAAAGAATGTTGCTGCTGCTGAAGAGTAATATGTTGACTTTCTTGGTGACTGTAAGACAAAATGCACACATTGTATTTATTATGGTAATATTTGGTAGTTATTTTACTGTAAGTCATGCATATAAAATAGCAAATGTTAAATGAGTGAATGTAGGCAATTCAACTTAACTTTGTTGATAGACTTTTTAATTTGAGTTAATTTTGTTGGTGTTTTGTCCTGGTCCAGTTGTGATATTATTGCATGGTGTGATATGGAGAAGCTGCAGCAGTCAGTGTAATCATCTGGTCCGGTCTGTATTGTGAAGTTGAAATATTTGGTATTGTTCCGGCTGATTTTTATTGCTGATGTGTCGAAAATGAATCCGAGCGCCTCATTGTCTGGTTCTTCATACCTTGGTTTTTTTGCTGCCGTTGCCATTGTCCTTGCTGTGTTGGTTCCTTAGTTGGTGTGTTATTTATAGTGAAACTGAGATGGAGGATGACTGATTTAAGCAGTCACACCTGGCCTGAGTCAAACTAGAATTGGGCTCAGAGGTGGGTGTGGCTGTGCACCTGCTGTGCATGGAGAGCTATCTGCTCTTCTGTGTAAAGTAATATTAATGTGAATTATCCCATGAGCTGAGAGGAATAAACCAGTGTATTTAAGAAATCTGCACTGTTTTGTGTTCTTCCTTGCCCTGGGTAGTGACTAGCCGGTCACAGGGACATATTTAAATGGTAACATGCCATTGGTCCGACCTCCCGTTTGTCCGACCTCCCATTGGTCCGACCTCCCGTTTGTCCGACCTCCCATTGGTCCGACCTCCCGTTTGTCCGACCTCCCATTTGTCCGACCCGGAATTATTTATATATATATATATATATATATATATATATATATATATATATATATATATATATATATATATATGTATGATATGTATATCTATACAACAATATCTCGTCAGTCATGAAAGGAGAGTTGCGACATGCATTTTATTAAAACGACTCGTCAAATTTCTTCAACAACGGCTGCGTCATCTCATCAAAGGTAGCCTAGACAGGTGGAGCGAAATCCATTCACGACGGACGATGTAGGTTGCGACCTATAATTTTACGTCGCGACGTATATTCGAGTACGTTCTGGCGTAAATATCAATTCGTCCCGGCAGAACGGGACTCGTCGCGGCTATATCTACCCGTTTGCGACGTAATAGGTTGACTATTATTTTCGTTGCAGCGTAAAGAATCCGTTGTGGCGTGAGCTGGACTCGTCGCGGCAGAATGGGACTCGTCGCGGCTAAATCTACCCGTTTGCGACGTAATAGGTTGACTATTATTTTCGTTGCAGCGTAAAGAATCCGTTGTGGCGTGAGCTGGACTCGTCGCGGCAGAATTGGACTCGTCGCGGCTATATCTACCCGTTTGCGACGTAATAGGTTGACTATTATTTTCGTTGGAGCGTAAAGAATCCGTTGTGGCGTGAGCTGGACTCGTCGCGGCAGAATGGGACTCGTCGCGGCTATATCTACCCGTTTGCGACGTAATAGGTTGACTATTATTTTCGTTGCAGCGTAAAGAATCCGTTGTGGCGTGAGCTGGACTCGTCGCGGCAGAATTGGACTCGTCGCGGCTATATCTACCCGTTTGCGACGTGCGCCTCGCCGGTCCGATTCCGTGGAGCTCTCCGCCGTCTCCAGGCGAGCCTGAGTGGTTCTCTGGGGTTCCAGCAGGCCTTTTTCCGCGCGCATCGTGCCCGGGGAACGGCCCACGCGCCCGGGCCTGGCACCACCGCGTGCACCTTGCCGGTCCGGTTCCGTGGAGCCCTTCGCCGTCCCCAGGCGACCCTGCGTTCCAGAGCTGTCACCTCTTTTGCCCACCTAAAATAGCAGATCTACCAGCTCCTATACATACGGGATGGCCCGACCCGCGTCTGTGGACCCCTGGGGATCACGGTAGAAATAAATAATAAATTATTATTAACGAAAAACATTTAATACTATTTTAAATTGGTCTAGTAAAGTTAGTATCAGAAGCAGCAACCATGCAGAGCTATACCAATCAGATTAAATAGGCTATAAGCCTTAAACGTTTGACAAGCAATATTAAAAATACTTATTATTTTGCATAGTATTTTTGCATAGTATTTTGCATATTGCTTGTCAAACGTTTAACGTTTGCTTCTGATTAGTTACTAACTTTACTTTACAGATCCACAAGCTCGAAAACCACCTGACGGGCCGCCCAAACGGGTCCGGGGACCCCCGGGCGGTACGGGTCCCCGTGGACCCTTGGGGATCAAGGGGGGCCACGGGTGTCCACGTTTGCGGAGACGCTGCCTTCATATTAGCCTACTTTAATAACAAGCAGCTGATCTACAATTGACAATTTGACATGTCATTGCGTCGTATTCTGTCTGTCTTTCACGCACGCACGCAGACATGTCACAGACCACCACATAACCATATTTGTATGGCCATATCGTTTATAGGCCTTATAGATGAATAGCGCCGGCCGTCTGGGGTTAATTTGGTTCCAACCGTCCCATTATGGTCAACACTTATGATATGCTATTGCATTCTTCCAACTAAAGATTTAAATATTAATCTGGCAGCTCCGAAAATAGCAGAAGATGTAATGCAGTAAATGACATGGCACGGACTGGCTCAGAAAATCTCCCTGCATCATTATATCAAAACCAGGCCTATACTGAATGTAGGCAATTGAATTCCATTACTTTTGTTACAATCAACTGAACTAGACCAATAAAATAGTAGGCTAGTATTTATGTTTTTCGTTAATAATAATACTGCTAATTATTATTGAACGGTAAGTACGCTGGTATGTACGCTATGGTACACTATAAGCTTGTATATCTGTTTATTTTAAGCATGCCGCCGCATTCTGTCAGAATCTCGTGTGTGTGTGTGTGTGTGTGTGTGTGTGTGTGTGTCGCACGCGTGCATGCGTGCGAACTTCATGACAGTGGTGCAGCATTACATTGTATTTTGATTTGAAATAAATAATGATGAATAGATGTCTATACTGTTGCTTGTGTGTGTGTTATGCTATAGGGTTAGCTGGAACACACGCCCTGTATGATCTGTGGTGCGCATCTACAAGCTCCAAGTGTTGCGTCCACATGCAGCGCGTTGTGAGCTTGCAGATAGTCGGTGCCCCACTATAGAGAGATGGTAGGGTAGTGCCCAAGCCTATTCCTATATGATCTGTGGCTATATTAAAGGCCTTTTATCTCACATAATGTGCGAGTCAGAGCTAACGTTACTCAATGATCATTTGCCGACTGATTGATATCACAGCACAGCTATAACATATATAGCACACATGTGTGCACATGTGTGCTATATATGTTATAGCTCTAGAGACGCAGAGACAGAGACATATTTATTTAAAATAATCCTGTCTCGCACGGCCTATATAGAGCCAATGAACGGAGCACATTCCCCCCCACCCCCCTCTCTCTCTCTCTCTCTCTCTCTCTCTCTCTCTCTCTCTCTCTCTCTCTCTCTCTCTCTCAGCACACGCTGTGCTGTGATATCAATCAGTCGGCAAATGATCATTGAGTAACGTTAGCTCTGACTCGCACTTTTTCGTTAATAATAATTTATTATTTATTTCAAATCAAAATACAATGTAATGCACCACTGTCACGAAGTTCGCACGCACGCATGTGACACACACACACACACACACACACACACACAGACGGACCCCCGTGGACTACCGTGATCCCCAGGGGTCCACAGACGCGGGTCGGGCCATCCCGTATGTATAGGAGCTGGTAGATCTGCTATTTTAGGTGGGCAAAAGAGGTGACAGCTCTGGAACGCAGGGTCGCCTGGGGACGGCGAAGGGCTCCACGGAACCGGACCGGCAAGGTGCACGCGGTGGTGCCAGGCCCGGGCGCGTGGGCCGTTCCCCGGGCACGATGCGCGCGGAAAAAGGCCTGCTGGAACCCCAGAGAACCACTCAGGCTCGCCTGGAGACGGCGGAGAGCTCCACGGAATCGGACCGGCGAGGCGCACGTCGCAAACGGGTAGATATAGCCGCGACGAGTCCCATTCTGCCGCGACGAGTCCAGCTCACGCCACAACGGATTCTTTACGCTGCAACGAAAATAATAGTCAACCTATTACGTCGCAAACGGGTAGATATAGCCGCGACGAGTCCCATTCTGCCGCGACGAGTCCAGCTCACGCCACAACGGATTCTTTACGCTGCAACGAAAATAATAGTCAACCTATTACGTCGCAAACGGGTAGATATAGCCGCGACGAGTCCCGTTCTGCCGGGATGAATTGATATTTACGCCAGAACGTACTCGAATATACGTCGCGACGGAAAATTATAGGTCGCAACCTACGTCGTCCGTCGTGAATGGATTTTGCTGTCTCTCAGCCTAGAAGGGGGTGCATATACAAACTCTGGGAACAGCATGCTCTTTAATTGAGAGGCCTACAATATAAGAGGCTAATACGACTTAACTATACCGAACCCCAGATGCGCAGCGTGTCCGTGCATTATTAGTTGTTTTTTTCCCCAGAGAGAGATATCAGAAGCAATAGTTGTACAGAGCATATTTTTTCACAAGCACAAATAAAGCAGCCCAATTGACATTGAAACCAAAAATAACAATGAAATAATATCAATATTCACATAGTCTTTAGCCTATATAAGATAGGCTATTATGGCTATTATTTATTATGAGAATATTGCGTCGCCTTCATTATACGCAGTAGGATAGGCTACATACGCATGGCCATGGCTGATGGCTTCGTTCAGTTTATTTAATCCATTGCTTATGAAATAAAGAATAGATTAGGCCTACAACAATATTAACATTATCTTTAATCAGTAACATGTGGGCTATAACTATATCAAATATTGTTTTATTCAGAGGCAATAAATGGCTCTCAGCCAGCTATGGATATATGGCTATATAGGCCCATGCACGCACTGTCTGTCTGTCTGTCTGTCTGTCTGTCTGTCTGTCTGTCTGTCTGTATGTCCGTCCATAGCCTATCTAATAATAGCCTATTATGATTATAAATGGGTCACCACGTCATACGTGTATAAAACCAACGCGAATGATTAAACTGCGTCGCAGCATGCAGCAACAGTAACTTATGGATGGTGTGTGTGTGTGTGTGTGTGTGTGTGTGTGTGTGTGTGTGTGTGTGTGTGTGTGTGTGTGTGTGTGTGTGTGTGTGTGTGTGTGTGTGTGTGTGTGTGTGTGTTTGTGTGTGTGAGTGTGAGAGAGAGATTTATTCTGCATTTGAGCCATGCGTAAAATGAATTATATATATATTCACTATATGCTCTCAGGAGTTAAAGATCTAATATGGGTCCATTTGTTTACCAATTTTGCATTATTTAGCTGGGGTCCACCTGAAACCCCCTCAAGGACCACTGCATGGTGGTCCCCGGACCATGCATTATTCCTATATGGCGCATATTTATTTAAATTAATCTATAGAACGGTCGAGCTATACACCTGACCAAACGCGTTTGTGCGTGTGTGTGTGCGCATCATCACCAAAACCCCTGCCATCTCCCACATCACCCCCGTTCTTCACCAACTCCACTGGCTACCCATCAAATACCGCATAGATTACAAGATCCTCCTCAACACATTCAATGCCATCCATAACCTCTCCCCCCCATACCTGTCTGATCTCATCCATATCAACACTCCCACCCGGTCACTCAGGTCTGCCTCCTCCACCAACCGCACTGTTCCAGTTCGTTTGTCCACCATGGGGGGTAGAGCTTTCAGCCGCTCTGCCCCTCGCCTCTGGAACAGCCTTCCCCCCGACATTCGAAACATGGACTCACTCCCCACCTTCAAATCCCACCTCAAAACTCACCTATTCAGACAAGCCTACTCCCACCTTGAGTCTGAAGAAGAAGTCTGCTGCAGGCCTTTGTGTGTTTTTTTAAACTTGCTGTATTTTAAACTTGCTTTATTGTATTGTATTTCTTTTCTGTTTTGTTAGGCGACCTTGAGTGACCTGAAAGGCGCCATATAAATAAAATGTATTATTATTATTATTATTATATGATGATTATATCATCCTTAGGTGCATGGCTTAGCTGTTAGCGCTGCGGAAATAATGACTCGTCTCTCCTATTCCAGGGCGCTCTCCATGGTTTTGAACGGATCGATACTGGCGCTACATTTCTGCTCCTCATCCATCTCTCCCGCAAAATATGAACGCTTTTTGGTCATGGGTTTCAGAGTAAAAGCGACCAGACATGGCCACTTTTACTCTGGCACCCCAGAGCTCCTATTTTGAAGAACTTCCGGCACTGATTGTGTTAATGCATAAGACTTGTTCAATTCTGAGAAATGTGGACACAAACTGATGCTAATATTGTACTACCAGTAACCTATGAGCTCGAGGGAATAATGCAACCTAAAATAAAATTTCCATCATGTTGAATAGAAAATAAGATCCATACACAAGATAAAAATTAAACTTCATCACAAGGAACTATTAATGTGTATTTTATTCAGTCATGTTGATGTTGTCAGATTATACATTATGCAAATCCTCTGCTTTTGCATCATTGTCATCCTGGATTAGATTGACTGATCATTATGTTTTAAACAAAGGGCTTTTTGCCTGTATGAGTCTTTTTTTAACCTTTATTTAACCAGTAAAAACCACATTGAGACTGAAGTCTCTTTTACAAGTGTGAACTGGCCAGAACAATAGGCAAAATAAGTGACACAACTCTGCCAGTAACAAAAAATAACAACAAAAAAACAGGACAGACATACAATGCTCATAAATACAGTACCCACTACCAAAGAAGCTAAAAGGGAGAACAGGAACGCGACCAATAAGGACTAAAAAATCTAAGCTTAAAAAAAAAATCTAGTTTACTAAAAAAAGCAAGCAGACAGTTGCTATACGTCAAAGCAGGAGCAGTGTATGGGAAGTGTGCCCATGGCAATCCATTTAAAGCTCACTAGGGGAATCACAGCAGCCAGTTTGAGTCTGGACTATAGGTCATTCCAAGACCAGGGTCCGAAATAAGCAATGCTTTTTTTCCCAGCCTCAGATTTTGTTGGGGGCACGACATAGCGCAACCAACCATTTGATCTGAGGTTGAGAGAGTTTTGGACAAGTTCAAATTTAGAACCAATGTAACGTGAGAGGTTACCAAGAATGGCTTTATAAATGAGAGTATACCAATGTAGCAACCTGCGAGACATTAAGGAATACCAACCCACATGGGCGTTCATGTGTCGTTTTAGATTACTTTTGTTAACACAGCCTTTACCACATACTGTACAAGAAAATGGCTTTTTGCCTGTATGAGTCATTGTGTGTGTTTTTAGGTTACACGCCGTAGTATAGCCTGTACCACATACTGTAGAAGAAAATGGCTTTTCGCCTGTATGAATCCTCATGTGTGTTTTTAGACTACCTGCCTGAGAAAAACCTGTACCACAAACTGTACAAGAAAATGGCTTTTCACCTGTATGAGTCATGTGTGTTTTTAGAGAACCCGCCAGAGTAAAACCTGTACCACAAACTGTACAAGAGAAGGGCTTTTCGCTTGTATGAATCCTCATGTGTCGTTTTAGATTACCCGCCTGAATAAAGCCTGTACCACAAACTGTACAAGAAAATGGCTTTTCACCTGCATGAGTCATCATGTGTGTTTTTAGAGAACCCGACAGAGAAAAACCTGTACCACAAACTGTACAAGAAAATGGCTTTTCACCTGTATGAGTCATCATGTGTGTTTTTAGAGAACCCGCCAGAGAAAAACCTGTACCACAAACTGTACAAGAGAAGGGCTTTTCGCCTGTATGAATCCTCATGTGTGTTTTTAGACTACCTGCCTGAGAAAAACCTGTACCACAAACTGTACAAGAAAATGGCTTTTCGCCTGTATGAATCCTCATGTGTGTTTTTAGATTACTTGTGTTAATAAAGCCTTTACCACATACTAGGGATGCTCCGATCAATCGGTGGCCGATCGATCGTGGCCGATCACCGATCGATCGTATCGTATCGGCCGTGCAAAATCCACCGATCCGCGAAACCGATCAACAAAGCAAAAAGCTGCGCCGTTTATATAAAAAAAAAATAGTGTGCCTGCAGCCATTTTACTAAGGCATCGATCTGGCGCTCTGTGAGCCACTAGTAGCGTCTTCTAGATTCCATTCCACACGCGCGCTTCCATCCAAAGAGGAAGTAAACAGAATGCCACACTGCAGAGCAACAGCAACAAACACGACACAACATTAGAAATGTCTCTCGTTTGGCAGTTTTACGTTGTTTCAGATAAAGACCCGAAATATCCAGTTTGCAACACGTGTGGAGAAGATGTCCCACGTGGAGGTAATATACCAAAGAATTGTAATACAACCAACTTGAAACGGCATTTGAAAACTAAACACAACGACGAGCATGCAGAATACATCAGGCTAAGTGAAGCGAAAGAAGCTGCTGCTGCAACATCAGAAACAGAAGAAAAGAAGCACACACAGATGACGGTTAAAGCAGCGTTTAAAGCCGTCGAACCTTTCCCTCACGACAGCAAAAAAGCAACGGCCATAAATAAAAAAGTCATGCAATTCATTGCGCTGGATCAGCAGCCACTATCAGTCGTGGATGATGCAGGTTTCGTACGGCTTTTATCACACTTGGAGCCACGGTACACAATACCAGGACGCAAGTATTTCACCGACAAGGCTTTGCCTGAGTTGTACGATGCCGTTTACAGCCACATTGACAGTCTTATGAAACACGGTGCCACAGCCATCATTTTTACTTCAGATATTTGGAGTTCTAGTGTATCGCCCATGTCAATGCTAAGTCTCACCGCACAGTGGGTGGATGAAAGCTTTGTACTGCAGAGCGCCGTTCTCCACTCACAAGAGTTTGGTGGCTCACACAAAGCTCTTGCTTTGGCAGAGACATACAAGACCATGCTTGAAGCTTGGAGCATACCGAAGGAGAAAGTGCATGTGATCCTTCGGGATAATGCCAAAAATATGGAAAAGGACATGAAAGATGCGAAGCTCCCCAGCTTACCCTGTATGGCACACACCCTACAGCTTGCTATAAAAGATGGACTTCTGTCACAGCGCGCCATCATTGACATACTGGCTATAGGGAGACACATTGTTGGCCATTTCAAACACTCCCCTTTGGCGTATGGACGTCTTCAAGACATCCAGAGAGAGATGGGCCAAGTGCCGAAGAGATTGCAACAAGATGTAGAAACCCGCTGGAACAGTTCTTTATACATGGCACAGAGTCTACTCGAACAAAAACGGGCATTGCTGTCCTATGCATCAGACTACACTTTGCCCTGTGAATTCACCACACACCAGTGGAAGCTGTTGGGAAATCTAGCGGTTCTTCTCAAACCTTTCGAGGAGACTACAAATGACATCTGCAAAGCAAGAGCCACAGCAGCTGATGTTATCCCAGCCATCGCAGCACTGACGCTTCTGCTCGAGACACCAGATTATGCCGACAGAGGAGTCAGCCAAAGAAACGCTGTGCAACGCCGTCAAAAAGATATTCAGAGACATTGTGACAGAGCCCCTCTACATCCTGTCTACAATGCTTGATCCCAGGTGAGCCTAACAGTAACAAAACATGAAAACAATCAAATAAAAATGATTAATGGGCTAAATTTTTATTATATATGCATATATATTATTTATTTGCTCAGCTGACATGCCGTTAATAAATAAATGTTTACCGTGGTGGGCGGCCACAAGTTTCATTCATCATTGTATATTATTTGTTTATAGAATAAGGAAAAAGCCAAATATAATTTGCTTCATTGAAATAAAACCTAATAGACTATAGTGCACAGTTATTATATAGTCTAGCCTATGAAGTCTAGACTAGTGTAACATTTCCGTTAATGTAAGTGTAAGCCAGGCTAGCCTAATTGTTGTATGTTGGTTAATAACAACAATATCAGGACATGGGCATATGGTTGTTTATTCATTCACTGTTTGCATCGCCCTCTAGTGGTTAGGTAATCAATAATATATGACACTCACTAATGTAATGTTTTATTTTCTCAATGAAACGTTTAAGGATGGGTTCTTCACAGAGGATCACAAAGGCCGTGCACGACAGTTGCTTTCCCAACTTCTCACTAAGCTTGCTTCAAACCCGGATAGACCAGAACCACCACAGCCAGATCTAGAGCCAGTGCCAGCAGAGCCAGTCATGCCATGCTTGGAAGCCCCAGACGACATTGACGAAGACGAGACAGCAGCAGAGCCCATCCCCAAAGTCCAGCGACGATCAGCCTTGTATGAGATGTATTCTGCCATTTTAGGAAGTCAGGAACAGGCCACTGACAATGATGGCGAGTCCGTAGCATTTCAGATGAATATGTATCTAAGCGAGAAAATGATCAGTCTAAACCAATCCCCCTTCGCTTATTGGCAGAGAGAGAAGCGTTTCCCAGCGCTTGCTAGAGCAGCCCGGGTGTACCTTGGGGCGCCATGCACCAGTGTTAATAGTGAGCGTCTGTTTAGCACAGCAGCACAAATTATTGACGAAAAAAGAAATAGGTTGACCTCCAAGAATGCAGAGATGCTCATATTCACCAAGGTGAATTTGCCCATGCTCCTGGAAAGCCAAGCTCAAGGCTTTAAGTAGACTAGTCTACGACTACCTGCCATTCATTTATTTTATTTGTTTGCAGACTTTGCACTTTAGTTTGCACTATTCATTTATTTTCTTTGTTTGCACTATTTGAAATTTTGAATGTCATTTAAGTTTTGATTGCAAGTGCAACTGATATTTTCTTTTAATGCACCTTAGGTCAAGAAGTGTATTTAATTTACACATTAGTATATGTGAATGTCATTGAAATTTTATTTTTGATTGAAGTTGCAACTGATTTTATTTTTTCTCTTAATGCACCTTATTATGACATAATGTAACTGTAATGCAGTTGAGATGTTTATTACACTGAACGTTTGCTTTTACTCTTTTACTGTAAGATTGGAAGGGAGTTCAGTTCAGATATTGTTTGTTATAGAGTCCTACCTCATTTAAGCTTAGCTTAGAGTTTGAAACATTTCAGGTATTTGTTTCATTTTTTGACATTGATATACCTCATGACAACTTGAATCCATAAGGAGACTGTCTGATAATTCAACTCTGTTCAGTGACTGTGAGTCACACATTTAACCCATTCTGACCTGAGATCAGATTCATACGAGGTTTCCGCCGGACACACACTGGTCTGATGAACCCATTCTGACCTGAGATCAGATTCTAAAAATGTCAGTCGTTCTTCGATTTTTTCAAAAATAGCAGACCTACAAGCTCGTATCGCGCCACTCGGTGGCGCGATATGAGCTTGTAGATCTGCTATTTTTCAATAGCTAAAGCATAACATGATGCCGACACCAAAATGGGTGCCCGGTCAGAATGGGTTAAAAAAAGAAAATAAAAAATTGGCTTGGGACATTCCCATGATAATGGCAGCATTGGCAGCCACACATTGCTACATTATACATTGCTACATAATGTAGCAATGTGTGGCTGCCAATGCTGCCATTATCATATAGATAATATAGAATGTCCCAGGCCAATTCTATAGTATTCTATATTCTATATAGTAAGTAAGTAAATTGAACTATGATGTCATATTATATGTTGATGCATCAAACTTTAATGTGTCAATGCATGATTCACTCTATATTTGCTGGCCTATCATTTTTAAAGTATACGTGTAACTCTATAGGTAATATCACATTATATCTATATCATGTTTAGTTACACTATGAGTGACAAGTCGCACCGTGAGTGTCATGGTTAACTGTGAATCCACGGTGTCATAAGCATCTAGCATTACCCAGAAGGCCATAGGGGGGTACTTTAAACTCATTCACAACCGTGAGTTACAGGGTTGACGCTGGATCCACGGTGTAGCAGACGTCTAGCATTACCCAGGATTTGACTGCCACAGCAGCGTGCCCCCTCATTTGCATAGCTATTCACAACCGTGAGTGCAAACACACACACCTAATCGAGTTGTGTTTGCATCATCTGAAATGCTGTGATCAGATTGGCTAACAAAATGTAACCAGCATGCACTAGTTACTTCCATGCACTTAATTAAACATTTCATTTACAGAATACAGTATATTCACATATTTGTTCACATGGTAAAAAGTATATAACTAATTATAACTGCCATCATATTACCCCTATATCATGTTTTGTTACGCTATAATGTATAATAATCTTAAACCATGGATGTCATGGTTAACTGTGAATCCACGGTGTCATAAGCATCTAGCATTACCCAGAAGGCCAGTTGCTTTAAACTCATTCACAACCGTGAGTGACAGGGTTGACGCTGGATCCACGGTGTAGCAGACGTCTAGCATTACCCAGGATGTGACTGCCACAGCAGCGTGCCCCATATTTGCATAGCTATTCACAACCGTGAGTGTGGTGAGTGCATTGGCTAACAAATGTTAAAGACAAAACACGCTATGCCCCTCAATCCAAACCAAGCATTTAGTATTACCCCGGATGCATCATATATTCGTGACTGCCACAGCGGCGTGCCCCTATTTTACATAGCTATTCACAACCGTGAGTGCAAACACAGCATCATAGTATCAATCACCATTCCTCCTCTCAGTACTGTAATCTGATTCTTTGTCTGCTTCCCCCATCGAACTCAGAGCTAATACTATAGGGGGCGCTGTGAGTCTTCACACTTAGATACGCTACGGCAGTTGTTAATGTCAATTTATAAACTTTATAAACTTAATTAAACTACTACTTTTATTTTAAGTAATGTCTACATAGGCCTAACTGTTCTGATCAGATTTGGCTGACAAATGTTAAAGACAAAAGCAAGCTATGCCCCCCCCCCATCAGTCCAAGCCAATATAATCATGCAAATACGAACACTGACGTCACAGAGACGGTCACCAATACATTATCCTGTATGTAAAGAATTTAAGGAATGTATGGAATTTATGATTATGCTAATTATAATTATAATATTTATGAGATATACAATATTATTTTATGATTATGGAATGTAAAGAATTTAATTATTAATTTGCATAATTCATGCATTAATTGACTCAGTGGCGCCCCCAGTGGCCAAAAAGGGTGGTGAAGACCCCCCATATCATACTACTTGCCCGGACGTGGAAGCCATCTTGGATGAGTTGGACGCTCCCGGCCCCCACGTCGATCGTTCTAACCGTCGATCGTTCCAAATAGTCCCAAACTTTGGTTTTCCGCTCTGTCTTGATAATGTCTCTCAACTTGATCTTAGCCAAAAGGCCGAGAAGCGATAACCCTTAAACTGACTGCTGTGAAGTCCGCTTCCTAGGCTAACGGCATACCCACACGGTCTGATACCCACCTAGTCATCGTAATCCGCTGGCAGGCAATTTATTTTTGCCAACGGCTGATTCGGTCTGGCTTATCAGCCAGGCTACACATGGGGGGCGTGGTTTGAAAATGTGGGTGTGGCCTATCAGAGCGTAGAACAACTCTGGTCTCTCTTCATGACGGATACAAAACTATATGTTGTGTTTGGCCCTACCTCTGGTAGGGGTTTATCAATTGTCTGGGGCCATTGTCACTTGCTCCCCGAGTGGGAATCGAACCCACAGTAGTAACTGACTCTATGCATTAGAGTCAGTTACATTGGCCATCCTCAACCTTGAACAGGTCCAGATTATATATAAAGGGATATTAGCTGGGTTTAAATAGAGCTAGAATGTTTAAACAGTACTGCTTCGGATCATGTTAAAACCACCATCGTACCCGAGGTGGATTCAAACCAACGAGCTCTCGGTTTACAGCCAAGCGCACTAGTCCACAGCGCCACACAAGGCCGTTGAGTGTTGAAGCAAAAGTGTGTGTATTGAATATGGATTTGGAGTCCCAGGGGCACGGCCGCTGTGCGCCCCGGAGCCAATGGTGAAGATTCCAGGGGGGTGCTTAAGAGTGGGTACCCGGGTTCGGATGGAGAGCCGGGTTGTGGGTTCAGCTGGCTTCGGGCCTGGCACCCCGGTGGGGGCCCAAGGCCCCCAGGGGCCGCGTGGAGAGCCGGGCAAAATGCCACATTGTGTGTTTTTCACACTTTTCATGCTTTTCAACGCTTTGGCCACATCCCTGCCCACATTGGGGGCGTGGTTGGACAACGTGGGTGTGGCCTATCGGCTCAGGGCTGCGGTTTAAAGCTACGGCCGTTGCTTGTCGCCTTGGGGGGTGTGGTTTAAGGCTGTGGTCTTGGCCTATCGGCTGGAGGGGGGCGGGGTTGTTTAAGATGTGGGCGTGGTCTGTCGGCTTGGGAGGGTGTGGTTTAAAGCTCGGGTGTGGCCTATCACCTCAGGGGTATGGTTCAAAGCTGTGGGCGTGGCCTAACAGCTCGGGGGGCATGTTGTGTGGCCTGTTGGATTGGGGGTGCGGTTTAATGATGTGGGTGCGGCCTATACGCGTTGGGGGGGGGGGCAACAAGTTAGTGCTGCACATGATCTAGTGTTTTGTCATTCAGTCTGCCGACATGAAAACGCTTACAGCACCTGGTATTCCCAGGCAGTCTCCGATCCAAGTACTGACCAGGCCCTATCCTGCTTATCTTCCGAGATCGGACGAGATCGGGCGTGTTCAGGGTGGTATGGCCGTAAGCGACAGCAGAGGTGGCCGGCACGGCTTATGTACACAGCAGATGGCTTTGGCCAATGTATTTCATGAAAAAGCTTACAGCACCTGGTATTCCCAGGCAGTCTCCCATCCAAGTACTGACCAGGCCCTACCCTGCTTAGCTTCCGAGATCGGACGAGATCGGGCGTGTTCAGGGTGGTATGGCCGTAAGCGACAGCAGAGGTGGCCGTTACGGCTCATGTACAGTAGATGACAGTACATTTCTTTGACCACAGAAACATGGTTAAAACAATATGTGTCAGCCACATCTCTATTTATTACAAACAGGGCGTTATTTTTCCATTCAACAAGGCGGAAGAGAGTGCACCGTTCCCGACGGCACTGCAATGCCGGGTCGATGCGTGGAGTGAACGGAGCAAGCCCCTTTTTCAACTCCTCAGTCAAAAAATCCATTTAATATTTAGTCCCCATATAGGGGACATATCAGATATTAAACTGATAAGAACAGATTTTTTTTTTATTTTATTGAAAAACTTCTTTACATCATCACTTAGCCACACAGGCCAGCTTCCGTCAAACAACATATGCCTCAAAAACATTAAACCAAAACATCATACCACAACATATCATCGTACATTTCAAAAGTCCATTTCATATTGTACGTCAATATCCTCTATCCAGGAGGTTCTCTCCCCTCCTTTTGTTCCGCCCTAGTGGGCAACGTCCCAAGTTCACTAGTCGGCGATGGCGGGGCGACCGTGCCGTGGGGTCGGCCCGGGCCGAAGCTCAAAGCCATCACCGCCTCTGTCCCCCCCGACGCCTCCACCTCCCCACTTCCCGGGGAGGCCACGTTCTTCTCCACCTCTACTCCTTCCATCACCTTCTTCACCACTGCCAATGGCGTCGTGGCCCCTGCCTCCTTTGACAAGGCCTCTTCCGCTCTTCTCTTCTGCGGGCCCTTCGGACCCTTCGGGCCTCCCCCCCCAGCCGGAGAGGAAGTCCCAGCTTTACCAGCCACAGTCCCATCTCCCCCAAGCTCCCCACCTCCTGCCCCACCCCTCTCAGGGCAGGCCTTTAACAGGTGGGCCGTAGACCTGCAGGCGTGGCAGGCCTTGGGGGCCGATCCGCCCGTGCATGCGCCTGCTCTGTGCCCACCCTCCCTGCACTTCCTGCAAAATGGGGGCTGCCGCTGATACTGCAGGTAGCCCCTAGCTTGTCCTATTGCAAAGAAAGCAGGGGGATGGGTCAAACCATCATACCCCACTGGGTCCTCACTCAAGCGCATGTCAATCACCCACTTTGCCGTCCAAAATCCTGTCTCATCCAAAATCTTCTTGGCTGAGCCCACATCCACCACTCCAAAACCCAGCAAAAAGTCAAAAATCCTCTCCTTAGTAACATGTGGATCGTACATGTGTACAGTCACCTTTTTAAAGCTGACTCCATACACTGGATCTACCTGCAATCCATGTAGAGCCAGCGTACGAAGCGGTTTTCCAGTCCTGCTCGTAATCCTTTCTCTTATCCTCTTCGAAATGACAAATAAATCATCGTGAAATGTCACATCATACCCCTTCTCGAGCGTGTTTTCCTGCAAGCAGAGCACCTCTTCCACCTTGAATCCACAATATTCCATCAGAACGTCCTTCCCAAAAGAGATCCTGTCCACCACCGGCCACTCCCTCTTGGGCCACGTGAACCGGAACGTGTTCCTCGGTCCATAGAGTAAAACCATATCCACAACCCCAATCCTTCTTCCAATTCAATCCTCCTTCCAGTCACATCCACCCCTCAGACTGTTGATCTTTGCCAAAAGGCTGAGAAGCGATAACCCTTAAACTGACTGCTGTGAAGTCCGCTTCCTAGGCTAACGACATACCCACACGGTCTGATACCCACCTAGTCATCGTAATCCGCTGGCAGGCAATTTATTTTTGCCAACGGCTGATTCGGTCTGGCTTATCAGCCAGGCTACACATGGGGGGCGTGGTTTGAAAATGTGGGTGTGGCCTATCAGAGCGTAGAACAACTCTGGTCTCTCTTCATGACGGATACAAAACTATATGTTGTGTTTGGCCCTACCTCTGGTAGGGGTTTATCAATTGTCTGGGGCCATTGTCACTTGCTCCCCGAGTGGGAATCGAACCCACAGTAGTAACTGACTCTATGCATTAGAGTCAGTTACATTGACCACTACGCCATTGTCCACCCTCCACCTTGAACAGGTCCAGATTATATATAAAGGGATATTAGCTGGGTTTAAATAGAGCTAGAATGTTTAAACAGTACGGCTTCGGATCATGTTAAAACCACCATCGTCGCCCAGGTGGATTCCAACCACCGACCTCTCGGTTTACAGCCAAGCGCACTAGTCCACAGCGCCACACAAGGCTGTTGAGTGTTGAAGCAAAAGTGTGTATTGAATATGGATTTGGAGTCCCAGGGGCACGGCCGCTGTGCGCCCCGGAGCCAATGGTGAAGATTCCAGGGGGGTGCTTAAGAGTGGGTACCCGGGTTCGGATGGAGAGCCGGGTTCTGGGTTCAGCTGGCTTCGGGCCTGGCACCCCGGTGGGGGCCCAAGGCCGCGTGGAGAGCCGGGCAAAATGCCACATTGTGTGTTTTTCACACTTTTCATGCTTTTCAACGCTTTGAAGATTTTTCACTTGCACTCCGGAATTCATGTACTCCTTCCGTCCCCCTCCCCCTCGGCCACATCCCTGCCCACATTGGGGGCGTGGTTGGACAACGTGGGTGTGGCCTATCGGCTCAGGGCTGCGGTTTAAAGCTACGGCCGTTGCTTGTCGCCTTGGGGGGTGTGGTTTAAGGCTGTGGTCTTGGCCTATCGGCTGGAGGGGGGCGGGGTTGTTTAAGATGTGGGCGTGGTCTGTCGGCTTGGGAGGGTGTGGTTTAAAGCTCGGGTGTGGCCTATCACCTCAGGGGTATGGTTCAAAGCTGTGGGCGTGGCCTAACAGCTCGGGGGGCATGTTGTGTGGCCTGTTGGATTGGGGGTGCGGTTTAATGATGTGGGTGCGGCCTATACGCGTTGGGGGGGGGGGGGGCAACAAGTTAGTGCTGCACATGATCTAGTGTTTTGTCATTCAGTCTGCCGACATGAAAACGGTTACAGCACCTGGTATTCCCAGGCAGTCTCCCATCCAAGTACTGACCAGGCCCTATCCTGCTTAGCTTCCGAGATCGGACGAGATCGGGCGTGTTCAGGGTGGTATGGCCGTATGCGACAGCAGAGGTACGGCTCATGTACAGTAGATGACAGTACATTTCTTTGACCACAGAAACATGGTTAAAACAATATGTGTCAGCCACATCTCTATTTATTACAAACAGGCCGTTATTTTTCCATTCAACAAGGCGGAAGAGAGTGCACCGTTCCCGACGGCACTGCAATGCCGGGTCGATGCGTGGAGTGAACGGAGCAAGCCCCTTTTTCAACTCCTCAGTCAAAAAATCTGTTTAATATTTAGTCCCCATATAGGGGACATATCAGATATTAAACTGATAAGAACAGATTTTTTTTTTTTTTTTTTTTCTTTTGAAAAACTTCTTTACATCATCACTTAGCCACACAGGCCAGCTTCCGTCAAACAACATATGCCTCAAAAACATTAAACCAAAACATCATACCACAATATATCATCGTACATTTCAAATTAGCATGTTAGCATTAGTATGTTAGCATGATAGCATTAGCATGTTAGCATGTTAGCATATTAGCATGTTAGCATATTAGCATGTTAGCATGTTAGCATGTTAGCATTAGCATGTTAGCATGTTAGCATTAGCATGTTAGCATTGGCATGTTAGCATTAGCATGTTAGAATGATAGCATGATAGCATTAGCATGTTAGCATGTTAGCATGTTACCATGTTAGCAGCATGTTAGCATTAACATGTTAGCATGATAGTATTAGCATGTTAGGATTAGCATGATAGCATTAGCATGTTAGCATGATAGCATTAGCATGTTAGCATGTTAGCATGATAGCATTACCATGTTAGCATATTAGCATGTTAGCATGATAGCATTACCATGTTAGCATTAGCATGTTAGCATGTTAGCATGTTAGCATATTACCATGTTAACATGTTAGCATTAGCATGTTAGCATGATAGCATTAGCATGTTAGCATGATAGCATGATAGCATTAGCATGTTAGCATGTTAGCAGCATGTTAGCATTAGCATGTTAGCATTAGCTTGTTAGCATGTGAGCATTAGCATGTTAGCATTAGCATGTTAGCATTAGCATGTTAGCATTAGCTTGTTAGCATGCTAGCATTAGCATGTTAGCATTAGCTTGTTAGCATGCTAGCATTAGTATTTTAGCATTAGCATGTTAGCATTAGCTTGTTAGCATGTGAGCATTAGCATGTTAGCATTAGCATGTTAGCATTAGCATGTTAGCATTAGCATGTTAGCATGTTATCATTAGCATGTTAGCATTAGCTTGTTAGCATGTGAACATTAGCATGTTAGCATTAGATTGTTAGCATGTGAGCATTAGCATGTTAGCATTAGCATGTTAGCATTAGCTTGTTAGCATGCTAGCATTAGCATGTTAGCATTAACATATTAGCGTTAACATGTTAGCATGCTAGCATTAGCATGCTAGCATTAGCATGTTAGCATTAGCATGTTAGCATCAGCATGTTAGCATTAGCATGTTAGCATTAACATGTTAGCATTATCTTGTTAGCATGCGAGCATTAGCATGCTAAATGCCTAAATTGTAAATTGTAACATTATCATGTTAACATTAGCTTGTTAGCATGCAAGCATTAGCATGTTAGCATGTTAGCATTAGCATGTTAACATTAGCATGTGAGCTTGTTAGCATGTTAGCATTAGCTTGTTAGAATCATCATGTTAGCATTAGCATGTTAGCATTAGCTTGATGTTAGCATTAGCTTGTTAGCATTAGCATGTTAGCATTAGCATGTTAGCATTAGCATGTTAGCATGCGAGCATTAGCATGTTAGCATTAGCATGTTAACATTAGCTTGTTAACATGTGAGCATTAGCATGTTATCATTAGCTTGTTAGCATGTTAGAATCAACATGTTATCATTAGCATGTTAGCATTAGCTTGTTCGCATGTTAGCTTCAACATGTATCATTAACATGTTAGCATTAGCTTGTTAGCATGTTAGCATTAGCTTGTTAGCATTAGCATGTTAGCATTAACTTGTTAGCATTAGATTGTTAGCATGCTAGCATTAGCATGTTAGCATTAACATAACATGTTAGCATATTAGCATGTTAGCATGTTAGCATTAGCATGTTAGCATTAGCATGTTAGCGTCAACATGTTAGCATGCTAGCAGCATGTTAGCATTAGCATGTTAGCATGATAGTATTAGCATGTTAGGATTAGCATGTTAGCATTAGCATGTTAGCATGATATCATTAGCATGTTAGCATGTTAGCATATTAGCATGTTAGCATGTTAGCATGTTAGCATTAGCATGTTAGCATGATAGCATTAGCATGTTAGCATAAGCATGTTAGCATGATAGCATTAGCATGTTAGCATGTTAGCAGCATGTTAGCATTAGCATGTTAGCATGTTAGCATATTAGCATGTTAGTATATTAGCATTAGCATGTTAGCATGATAGCATGATAGCATTAGCATGTTAGCATGTTAGCAGCATGTTAGCATTAGCATGTTAGCATGATAGTATTAGCATGTTAGGATTAGCATGATAGCATTAGCATGTTAGCATTAGTATGTTAGCATGCTAGCATGTTAGCATTAGCATGTTAGCATTAGCATGTTAGCATGTTAGCATTAGCATGTTAGCATGTTAGCATGTTAGCATGTTAGCATGTTAGGATTAGCATGTTAGCATATTAGCATGTTAGCATGTTAGCGTCAACATGTTAGCATGCTAGCAGCATGTTAACATTAGCATGTTAGCATGATAGGATTAGCATGTTAGCATTAGCATGTTAGCATATTAGCATGTTAGCATTAGCATGTTAGCATTAGCATGTTAGCATGATAGCATTAGCATGTTAGCATTAGTATGTTAGCATGCTAGCATGTTAGCATTAGCATGTTAGCATTAGCATGTTAGCATGTTAGCATTAGCATGTTAGCATGTTAGCATGTTAGCATGTTAGGATTAGCATGTTAGCATTAGCATGTTAGCATATTAGCATGTTAGCATGTTAGCATTAGCATGTTAGCGTCAACATGTTAGCATGCTAGCAGCATGTTAGCATTAGCATGTTAGCATGATAGCATGTTAGCATTAGCATGTTAGCGTCAACATGTTAGCATGCTAGCAGCATGTTAGCATTAGCATGTTAGCATGATAGGATTAGCATGTTAGCATTAGCATGTTAGCATATTAGCATGTTAGCATGTTAGCATTAGCATGTTAGCATTAGCATGTTAGCATGATAGCATTGGCATGTTAGCATTAGTATGTTAGCATGCTAGCATGTTAGCATTAGCATGTTAGCATTAGCATGTTAGCATTAGCATGTTAGCATTAGCATGTTAGCATGTTAGCATGTTAAGATTAGCATGTTAGCATTAGCATGTTAGCATGTTAGCATTAGCATGTTAGCGTCAACATGTTAGCATGCTAGCAGCATGTTAGCATTAGCATGTTAGCATGATAGGATTAGCATGTTAGCATTAGCATGTTAGCATTAGCATGTTAGCATGTTAGCATGTTAGCATGATAGCATTAGCATGTTAGCATGTTAGCATGATAGCATTAGCATGTTAGCATTAGCATGTTAGCATGATAGCATTAGCATGTTAGCATGTTAGCATTAGCATGTTAGCATGATAGCATTATCATGTTAGCATTAACATGTTAGCATGATAGCATTAGCATGATAGTATTAGCATGTTATGATTAGCATGTTAGCATTAGCATGTTAGCATGATAGCATTAGCATGTTAGCATGTTAGCATTAGCATGTTAGCATTAGCATGATAGCATGTTAGCATTAGCATGTTAGCATTAGCATGTTAGCATGATAGCATGATAGCAATAGCATGTTAGCATGTTAGCATTAGCATGTTAGCATTAGCATGTTAGCATGATAGCATGATAGCAATAGCATGTTAGCATGTTAGCATCATGTTAGCATTAGCATGTTAGCATGATAGTATTAGCATGTTAGGATTAGCATGTTAGCATTAGCATGTTAGCATGTTAGCATTAGCATGTTAGCATGTTAGCATTAGCATGTTAGCATGTTAGCATTAGCATGATAGCATGATAGCATTAGCATGATAGCATTAGCATGTTAGCATTAGCTTGTTAGCATGATAGCATGATAGTATTAGCATGTTAGCATGTTAGTATGTTAGCAGCATGTTAGCATTAGCATGTTAGCATGATAATATTAGCATGTTAGGATTAGCATGTTAGCATTAGCATGTTAGCATGATAGCATTAGCATGTTAGCATGTTAGCATATTAGCATATTAGCATGTTAGCATGTTAGCATTAGCATGTTAGCATGATAGCATTAGCATGTTAGCATAAACATGTTAGCATGTTAGCATTAGCATGTTAGCATTAGCATGTTAGCATTAGCATGTTAGCATTAGCATGTTAGCATGATAGCATTAGCATGTTAGCATTAGCCATGATAGCATTAGCATGTTAGCATGTTAGCATTAGCTTGTTAGCATGATAGTATTAGCATGTTAGCATTAGCATGTTAGCATGATAGCATTAGCATGTTAGCATAAGCATGTTAGCATGATAGCATGTTAGCATTAGCATGATAGCATTAGCATGTTAGCATGATAGCATTAGCATGATAGTATTAGCATGTTAGGATTAGCATGTTAGCATTAACATGTTAGCATGTTAGCATTAGCATGTTAGCATGTTAGCATTAGCATGTTAGCATTAGCATGTTAGCATTAGCATGTTAGCATTAGCATGTTAGCATGATAGCATGATAGCATGATAGCATGATAGCATGATAGCATGATAGCATGCGCAGCATGTTAGCATTAGCTTGTTAGCATGATAGTATTAGCATGTTAGCATGTTACATTTTAGCATGTTAGCATGTTAACATATTAGCATGTTAGCATGTAACATGTTAGCATTAGCATGTTAGCATTAGCATGTTAGCATTAGCATGTTAGCATGATAGCATTAGCATGTTAGCATTAGCATGTTAGCATTAGCATGTTAGCATTAGCATGTTAAAATAATAGCATGATAGCATGATTAGCATGTTAGCATGTTACCATGTTAGCAGCATGTTAGCATTAGCATGTTAGCATGATAGTATTAGCATGTTAGGATTAGCATGATAGCATTAGCATGTTAGCATGATAGCATTAGCATATTAGCATGTTAGCATGTTAACATGTTAGCATTAGCATGTTATGATTAGCATGTTAGCATTAGCATGTTAGCATGATAGCATTAGCATGTTAGCATGTTAGCATGTTAGCATATTAGCATGTTAGCATGTTAGCATGTTAGCATGTTAGCATGTTAGCATATTAACATGTTAGCATGTTAGCATTAGCATGTTAACATTAGCATGTTAGCATTAGCATGTTAGCATGATAGCATTAACATGTTAGCATTAGCATGTTAGCATTAGCATGTTAAAATGATAGCATGATTAGCATGTTAGCATGTTAGCATGTTACCATGTTAGCAGCATGTTAGCATTAGCATGTTAGCATGATAGTATTAGCATGTTAGGATTAGCATGTTATCATTAGCATGTTAGCATTAACATGTTAGCATTAACATGTTAGCATTAGCTTGTTAGCATGCGAGCATTAGCATGTTAGCATGTAACCATGCTAGCATGTTAGCATTATCTTGTTAGCATGCGAGCATTAGCATGTTAGCATTAGCATGTTAGCATTAGCTTCTTAGCATGCAAGCATTAGCATGTTAGCATCAGCATGTTAGAATTAACTTGTTAGCATGTTAGCATTAACTTGTTAAAATCAACATGTTAGCATTAGCATGTTAGCATTAGCTTGATGTTAGCATTAGCTTGTTAGCATTAGCATGTTAGCATTAGCATGTTAGCATTAGCTTGTTAGCATCAGCATGTTAGCATTAGCATGTTAGCATTAGCTTGTTAGCATGTGAGCATTAGCATGTTAGCATTAGCTTGTTAGCATACTAGCATTAGCATGTTAGCATTAGCATGTTATCATTAGCTTGTTAGCATGCTAGCATTAGCATGTTAGCATTAACATGTTAGCGTTAACATGTTAGCATGCTAGCATTAGCATGCTAGCATTAGCATGTTAGCATTAGCATGTTAGCATTAGCATGTTAGCATTAGCTTGTTAGCATGTGAGCATTATGTTAGCATTAGCATGTTAACATTAGCTTGTTAGCATGCGAGCATTAGCATTAGCATATTAACATTAGCATGTTAGCATTAGCATTTTAGCATTATCATGTTAGCATTAGCTTGTTAGCATGCGAGCATTAGCATGTTAGCATTAGCATGTTAGCATGTGAGCATTAGCATGTTAGCATTATCTTGTTAGCATGTGAACATTAGCATGTTAGCATTAGCTTGTTAGCATGTGAGCATTTTAGCTTGTTAGCATGTGAGCATTAGCATGTTAGCATTAGCTTGTTAGCATGCTAGCATTAGCATGTTAGCATTAGCTTGTTAGCATGTTAGCATGCTAGCATTAGCATGTGAACATTAACATGTTAGCATGTGAGCATTAGCATGTGAGCATTAGCATGTTAGCATTAACATGTTAGCATTAGCTTGTTAGCATGTGAACATTAGCATGTTAGCATTAGCTTGTTAGCATGTGAGCATTAGCATGTTAGCATTAGCATGTTAGCATTAGCTTGTTAGCATGCGAGCATTAGCATGTTAGCATTAGCATGCTAGCATTAGCTTGTTAGCATGTGAATATTAGCATGTTAGCATTAGCTTGTTAGCATGTGAGCATTAGCATGTTAACATTAACATGTTAGCATGCTAGCATTAGCATGCTAGCATTAGCATGTTAGCATTAGCATGTTAGCATTAGCTTGTTAGCATGCGAGCATTAACATGTTAGCATTAGCATGCTAGCATTAGCTTGTTAGCATGTGAATATTAGCATGTTAGCATTAGCTTGTTAGCATGTGAGCATTAGCATGTTAGCATTAACATGTTAGCATTAGCTTGTTAGCATGTTAGCATGTTAGCATTAGCTTGTTAGCATGTGAACATTAGCATGTTAGCATTAGCTTGTTAGCATGTGAGCATTAGCATGTTAGCATTAGCATGTTAGCATTAGCTTGTTAGCATGCTAGCATTAGCATGTTAGCATTAGCATGTTAGCATTAACATGTTAGCATTAACATGTTAGCATTAGCTTGTTAGCATGCTAGCATTAGCATGTTAGCATGTTAGCATGTTAGCATATTAGCATGTTAGCATTAGCATGTTAGCATTAGCATGTTAGCGTCAACATGTTAGCATGCTAGCAGCATGTTAGCATTAGCATGTTAGCATGATAGTATTAGCATGTTAGGATTAGCATGTTAGCATTAGCATGTTAGCATTAGCTTGTTAGCATGATAGCATGATAGTATTAGCATGTTAGCATGTTAGTATGTTAGCAGCATGTTAGCATTAGCATGTTAGCATGATAATATTAGCATGTTAGGATTAGCATGTTAGCATTAGCATGTTAGCATGATAGCATTAGCATGTTAGCATTAGCTTGTTAGCATGCGAGCATTAGCATGTTAGCATGTAACCATGCTAGCATGTTAGCATTATCTTGTTAGCATGCGAGCATTAGCATGTTAGCATTAGCATGTTAGCATTAGCTTCTTAGCATGCAAGCATTAGCATGTTAGCATCAGCATGTTAGAATTAACTTGTTAGCATGTTAGCATTAACTTGTTAAAATCAACATGTTAGCATTAGCATGTTAGCATTAGCTTGATGTTAGCATTAGCTTGTTAGCATTAGCATGTTAGCATTAGCATGTTAGCATTAGCTTGTTAGCATCAGCATGTTAGCATTAGCATGTTAGCATTAGCTTGTTAGCATGTGAGCATTAGCATGTTAGCATTAGCTTGTTAGCATACTAGCATTAGCATGTTAGCATTAGCATGTTATCATTAGCTTGTTAGCATGCTAGCATTAGCATGTTAGCATTAACATGTTAGCGTTAACATGTTAGCATGCTAGCATTAGCATGCTAGCATTAGCATGTTAGCATTAGCATGTTAGCATTAGCATGTTAGCATTAGCTTGTTAGCATGTGAGCATTATGTTAGCATTAGCATGTTAACATTAGCTTGTTAGCATGCGAGCATTAGCATTAGCATATTAACATTAGCATGTTAGCATTAGCATTTTAGCATTATCATGTTAGCATTAGCTTGTTAGCATGCGAGCATTAGCATGTTAGCATTAGCATGTTAGCATGTGAGCATTAGCATGTTAGCATTATCTTGTTAGCATGTGAACATTAGCATGTTAGCATTAGCTTGTTAGCATGTGAGCATTTTAGCTTGTTAGCATGTGAGCATTAGCATGTTAGCATTAGCTTGTTAGCATGCTAGCATTAGCATGTTAGCATTAGCTTGTTAGCATGTTAGCATGCTAGCATTAGCATGTGAACATTAACATGTTAGCATGTGAGCATTAGCATGTGAGCATTAGCATGTTAGCATTAACATGTTAGCATTAGCTTGTTAGCATGTGAACATTAGCATGTTAGCATTAGCTTGTTAGCATGTGAGCATTAGCATGTTAGCATTAGCATGTTAGCATTAGCTTGTTAGCATGCGAGCATTAGCATGTTAGCATTAGCATGCTAGCATTAGCTTGTTAGCATGTGAATATTAGCATGTTAGCATTAGCTTGTTAGCATGTGAGCATTAGCATGTTAACATTAACATGTTAGCATGCTAGCATTAGCATGCTAGCATTAGCATGTTAGCATTAGCATGTTAGCATTAGCTTGTTAGCATGCGAGCATTAACATGTTAGCATTAGCATGCTAGCATTAGCTTGTTAGCATGTGAATATTAGCATGTTAGCATTAGCTTGTTAGCATGTGAGCATTAGCATGTTAGCATTAACATGTTAGCATTAGCTTGTTAGCATGTTAGCATGTTAGCATTAGCTTGTTAGCATGTGAACATTAGCATGTTAGCATTAGCTTGTTAGCATGTGAGCATTAGCATGTTAGCATTAGCATGTTAGCATTAGCTTGTTAGCATGCTAGCATTAGCATGTTAGCATTAGCATGTTAGCATTAACATGTTAGCATTAACATGTTAGCATTAGCTTGTTAGCATGCTAGCATTAGCATGTTAGCATGTTAGCATGTTAGCATATTAGCATGTTAGCATTAGCATGTTAGCATTAGCATGTTAGCGTCAACATGTTAGCATGCTAGCAGCATGTTAGCATTAGCATGTTAGCATGATAGTATTAGCATGTTAGGATTAGCATGTTAGCATTAGCATGTTAGCATTAGCTTGTTAGCATGATAGCATGATAGTATTAGCATGTTAGCATGTTAGTATGTTAGCAGCATGTTAGCATTAGCATGTTAGCATGATAATATTAGCATGTTAGGATTAGCATGTTAGCATTAGCATGTTAGCATGATAGCATTAGCATGTTAGCATGTTAGCATATTAGCATATTAGCATGTTAGCATGTTAGCATTAGCATGTTAGCATGATAGCATTAGCATGTTAGGGTAAACATGTTAGCATGATAGCATGTCAGCATTAGCATGATATCATTAGCATGATAGCATTAACATGTTAGCATGTTAGCATTAGCATGTTAGCATGTTAGCATTAGCATGTTAGCATTAGCATGTTAGCATTAGCATGTTAGCATTAGCATGTTAGCATGATAGCATTAGCATGTTAGCATTAGCCATGATAGCATTAGCATGTTAGCATGTTAGCAGCATGTTAGCATTAGCTTGTTAGCATGATAGTATTAGCATGTTAGCATTAGCATGTTAGCATTAGCATGTTAGCATTATAGCATGATAGCATGATAGCATGATAGCATGATAGCATGATAGCATGTTAGCATGATAGCATTAGCATGTTAGCATTGGCATGATATCATTAGCATGTTAGCATGTTAGCAGCATGTTAGCATTAGCTTGTTAGCATGATAGCATTAGCATGTTAGCATTAGCATGTTAGCATGATAGCATTAGCATGTTAGCATGTTAGCATGTTAGCATGTTAGCATGTTAGCATGTTAGCATGTTAGCATGTTAGCATGTTAACATGTTAGCATTAGCATGTTAGCATGATAGCATTAGCATGTTAGCATTCGCATGTTAGCATTAGCATGTTAAAATGATAGCATGATAGCATTAGCATGTTAGCATGTTACCATGCTAGCAGCATGTTAGCATTAGCATGTTAGCATGATAGGATTAGCATGTTAGCATTAGCATGTTAGCATGTTAGCATTAGCATGTTAGCATGTTAGCATGTTAGCATGATAGCATTAGCATGTTAGCATGTTAGCATGTTAGCATGATAGCATTAGCATGTTAGCATTAGCATGTTAGCATGATAGCAGCATCTTAGCATTAGCATGTTAGCATGATAAGATTAGCATGTTAGCATTAGCATGTTAGCATGATAGCATTATCATGTTAGCATTAACATGTTAGCATGATAGCATTACCATGATAGTATTAGCATGTTAGGATTAGCATGTTAGCATTAGCATGTTAGCATGATAGCATTAGTATGTTAGCATGTTAGCATTAGCATGTTAGCATTAGCATGTTAGCATGATAGCATTAGCATGATAGCATTAGCATGTTAGCATTAGCTTGTTAGCATGATAGCATGATAGCATTAGCATGTTAACATGTTGGTATGTTAGCAGCATGTTAGCATTAGCATGTTAGCATGATAATATTAGCATGTTAGGATTAGCATGTTAGCATTAGCATGTTATCATGATAGCATTAGCATGTTAGCATGTTAGCATATTAGCATATTAGCATATTAGCATATTAGCATATTAGCATGTTAGCATTAGCATGTTAGCATGATAGCATTAGCATGTTAGCATAAGCATGTTAGCATGATAGCATGTCAGCATTAGCATGATAGCATTAGCATGTTAGCATTAACATGTTATCATGTTAGCATTAGCATGTTAGCATGTTAGCATTAGCATGTTAACATATTAGCATGTTAGCATTAGCATGTTAGCATTAGCATGATAGCATGTTAGCATGTTAGCATTAGCATGTTAGCATTAGCATGTTAGCATTAGCATGATAGCAATAGCATGTTAGCATGTTAGCATGTTAGCAGCATGTTAGCATTAGCATGTTAGCATGATAGTATTAGCATGTTAGGATTAGCATGTTAGCATTAGCATGTTAGCATGTTAGCATATTAGCATGTTAGTATGTTAGCATTAGCATGATAGCATTAGCATGTTAGCATGATAGCATTAGCATGAACAGGTCAACAGCAATGGCCTTAATGGAGCTAACAGAGGAGATCACCAGCAGTATTGATAGCCAGAAATACGTCTTAGGGGTATTTATAGATTTGAAAAAAGCTTTTGATTGCATTAATCATGAGATATTATTAAAAAAAATTGAAAGGTATGGTATAAGGGGTGTGGCGCTAAACTGGCTGAAAAGCTACATGCAACACAGGCAACAGTTTGTACAGATGGGTGACTATAAATCACCATGGGCAGACATTACTTGTGGAGTCCCACAGGGGTCAGTGTTAGGACCATTATTGTTTATTTTATACATCAATGATATATGTAGTGTATCAAAAGTGTTGAAATTTGTTTTATTTGCTGACGACACAAATGCCTTCTGTTCAGGGGAAAATCTGCAGCAGCTTTTGCAGGTCACCTCAGCAGAACTGAGGAAATTAAAACACTGGTTTGATATAAATAAATTATCACTAAACTTGAGTAAAACCAAGTTTATGTTATTCGGAAACCAGTACAGTTGTCAATAGAAAATGTTAACATTGAAAGAGTATATGAAAATACATTTCTGGGTGTTTTGTTGAACCACCAGATTTGCTGGAAACCCCATATAAATTATGTGAGAACAAAGCTTGCACGGAGCATTGCAGTTTTAGGGAAAACCAAACACATTTTGGATCATAAATCACTACATTTACTATATTGCTCGCTTGTCCTGCCATATCTCAATTACTGTGTAGAAATTTGGGGAAACACCTACAAAAGTAATCTAAAACCACTATGCATACTTCAAAAAAAAGCAATCAGAATAGTCAATAAGGCAGGATATCTGGACCACACCAATATACTATTTTTACAATCACACATCATGAAGCTAATGGACCTTGTTGAATATAAAACTGCACTAATTATGTTTAGAGCAAGGAAAAATACTTTACCAGGTAACCTACAAAAAATGTTCAGTGACAGAGAGGGGGGCTATAATTTAAGACGAGAACTCAACTTCAAAGTACACTATGTTAAATTAAAATCGAAGAGTATGTGCATCTCAGTTTGTGGAGTCCAATTGTGGAACGGACTAAGTAAAGAGGTGCAACTCAGCCCTAACATTAACCACTTTAAGAGGTCATATAAAATGATCATATTTAGGAGGTATTTAGACGAGGAGGGGCGGTGTTGACGCACTGAGTCAACACAACTGGTTGTCTGTCCTAGCACCTTTGTGCTAATTCAGCCCATTGTGGGCCTCTGGAAATATATATCTTTTATTTTATTTCTTATTTAGTTAAAGTACTGGTTTTACCAGTTGTATTGACTTTATTTCTATTATTTTCCGAGATTGTTTTTTATTTTATTTTATTGCTCTATTTTCATGTCTTCCTTTAAGCAATGATAAACCGGGTTATTATAAATGTATATATACTATTAAGTTATAATGGTAAAAAAACCCAGGGGGGTAGGGGCCAAATAAGTTTAACACTTCACCCTACTCCCTTTCGGACATTGTTACGAGTATTTTCTCTTTCGTTTCAGTGTTTTTTGTGTATTTGACTTAAAATAATGTTCGAAATAAACTCATTCATTCATTCATTCATTCATGATAGCATTAGCATGTTAGCATGTTAGCATGTTAGCATGTTAGTATGTTAGCAGCATGTTAGCATTAGCATGTTAGCATGATAATATTAGCATGTTAGGATTAGCATGTTAGTATTAGCATGTTAGCATGATAGCATTAGCATGTTAGCATGTTAGCATATTAGCATATTAGCATGTTAGCATGTTAGCATTAGCATGTTAGCATGTTAGCATTAGCATGTTAGCATTAGCATGTTAGCGTCAACATGTTAGCATGCTAGCAGCATGTTAGCATTAGCATGTTAGCATGATAGGATTAGCATGTTAGCATTAGCATGTTAGCATGATAGCATTAGCATGTTAGCATGTTAGCATATTAGCATATTAGCATGTTAGCATGTTAGCATTAGCATGTTAGCATGATAGCATTAGCATGTTAGCATGTTAGCATATTAGCATATTAGCATGGTAGCATGTTAGCATTAGCATGTTAGCATGATAGCATTAGCATGTTAGCATAAACATGTTAGCATGATAGCATGTCAGCATTAGCATGATATCATTAGCATGATAGCATTAACATGTTAGCATGTTAGCATTAGCATGTTAGCATGTTAGCATTAGCATGTTAGCATTAGCATGTTAGCATGATAGCATTAGCATGTTAGCATTAGCCATGATAGCATTAGCATGTTAGCATGTTAGCAGCATGTTAGCATTAGCTTGTTAGCATGATAGTATTAGCATGTTAGCATTAGCATGTTAGCATGATAGCATTAGCATGTTAGCATAAGCATGTTAGCATGATAGCATGTTAGCATTAGCATGATAGCATTAGCATGTTAGCATGTTAGCATTAGCATGTTAGCATATTAGCATTAGCATGTTAGCATTAGCATGTTAGCATTAGCATGTTAGCATTAGCATGTTAGCATGATAGCATGATAGCATGATAGCATTAGCATGTTAGCATGATACCATTAGCATGTTAGCATTAGCATGATATCATTAGCATGTTAGCATGTTAGCAGCATGTTAGCATTAGCTTGTTAGCATGATAGCATTAGCATGTTAGCATTAGCATGATATCATTAGCATGTTAGCATGTTAGCAGCATGTTAGCATTATCTTGTTAGCATGCGAGCATTAGCATGCTAAATGCCTAAATTGTAAATTGTAAATTGTAACATTATCATGTTAACATTAGCTTGTTAGCATGCAAGCATTAGCATGTTAGCATGTTAGCATTAGCATGTTAACATTAGCATGTGAGCTTGTTAGCATGTTAGCATTAGCTTGTTAGAATCATCATGTTAGCATTAGCATGTTAGCATTAGCTTGATGTTAGCATTAGCTTGTTAGCATTAGCATGTTAACATTAGCTTGTTAACATGTGAGCATTAGCATGTTATCATTAGCTTGTTAGCATGTTAGAATCAACATGTTATCATTAGCATGTTAGCATTAGCTTGTTCGCATGTTAGCTTCAACATGTATCATTAACATGTTAGCATTAGCTTGTTAGCATGTTAGCATTAGCTTGTTAGCATTAGCATGTTAGCATTAACTTGTTAGCATTAGATTGTTAGCATGCTAGCATTAGCATGTTAGCATTAACATAACATGTTAGCATATTAGCATGTTAGCATGTTAGCATTAGCATGTTAGCATTAGCATGTTAGCGTCAACATGTTAGCATGCTAGCAGCATGTTAGCATTAGCATGTTAGCATGATAGTATTAGCATGTTAGGATTAGCATGTTAGCATTAGCATGTTAGCATGATATCATTAGCATGTTAGCATGTTAGCATATTAGCATGTTAGCATGTTAGCATGTTAGCATGTTAGCATTAGCATGTTAGCATGATAGCATTAGCATGTTAGCATAAGCATGTTAGCATGATAGCATTAGCATGTTAGCATGTTAGCAGCATGTTAGCATTAGCATGTTAGCATGTTAGCATATTAGCATGTTAGTATATTAGCATTAGCATGTTAGCATGATAGCATGATAGCATTAGCATGTTAGCATGTTAGCAGCATGTTAGCATTAGCATGTTAGCATGATAGTATTAGCATGTTAGGATTAGCATGTTAACATGATAGCATTAGCATGTTAGCATTAGTATGTTAGCATGCTAGCATGTTAGCATTAGCATGTTAGCATTAGCATGTTAGCATGTTAGCATTAGCATGTTAGCATGTTAGCATGTTAGCATGTTAGGATTAGCATGTTAGCATTAGCATGTTAGCATATTAGCATGTTAGCATGTTAGCATTAGCATGTTAGCGTCAACATGTTAGCATGCTAGCAGCATGTTAGCATTAGCATGTTAGCATGATAGGATTAGCATGTTAGCATTAGCATGTTAGCATATTAGCATGTTAGCATGTTAGCATTAGCATGTTAGCATTAGCATGTTAGCATGATAGCATTAGCATGTTAGCATTAGTATGTTAGCATGCTAGCATGTCAGCATTAGCATGTTAGCATTAGCATGTTAGCATTAGCATGTTAGCATGTTAGCATGTTAGCATGTTAGGATTAGCATGTTAGCATTAGCATGTTAGCATGTTAGCATTAGCATGTTAGCGTCAACATGTTAGCATGCTAGCAGCATGTTAGCATTAGCATGTTAGCATGATAGGATTAGCATGTTAGCATTAGCATGTTAGCATTAGCATGTTAGCATGTTAGCATGATAGCATTAGCATGTTAGCATGTTAGCATGATAGCATTAGCATGTTAGCATTAGCATGTTAGCATGATAGCAGCATGTTAGCATTAGGATGTTAGCATGATATATTAGCATGTTAGCATTAGCATGTTAGCATATTAGCATGTTAGCATGTTAGCATTAGCATGTTAGCGTCAACATGTTAGCATGCTAGCAGCATGTTAGCATTAGCATGTTAGCATGATAGGATTAGCATGTTAGCATTAGCATGTTAGCATGATAGCATTAGCATGTTAGCATGTTAGCATTAGCATGTTAGCATGATAGCATTATCATGTTAGCATTAACATGTTAGCATGATAGCATTAGCATGTTAGCATGTTAGCATTAGCATGTTAGCATGATAGCATTATCATGTTAGCATTAACATGTTAGCATGATAGCATTAGCATGATAGTATTAGCATGTTATGATTAGCATGTTAGCATTAGCATGTTAGCATGTTAGCATTAGCATGTTAGCATTAGCATGTTAGCATTAGCATGTTAGCATGTTAGCATGTTAGCATGATAGCATTAGCATGTTAGCATGTTAGCATGATAGCATTAGCATGTTAGCATTAGCATGTTAGCATGATAGCAGCATGTTAGCATTAGGATGTTAGCATGATATATTAGCATGTTAGCATTAGCATGTTAGCATATTAGCATGTTAGCATGTTAGCATTAGCATGTTAGCGTCAACATGTTAGCATGCTAGCAGCATGTTAGCATTAGCATGTTAGCATGATAGGATTAGCATGTTAGCATTAGCATGTTAGCATGATAGCATTAGCATGTTAGCATGTTAGCATTAGCATGTTAGCATGATAGCATTATCATGTTAGCATTAACATGTTAGCATGATAGCATTAGCATGATAGTATTAGCATGTTATGATTAGCATGTTAGCATTAGCATGTTAGCATGATAGCATTAGCATGTTAGCATGTTAGCATTAGCATGTTAGCATTAGCATGATAGCATGTTAGCATTAGCATGTTAGCATTAGCATGTTAGCATGATAGCATGATAGCAATAGCATGTTAGCATCATGTTAGCATTAGCATGTTAGCATGATAGTATTAGCATGTTAGGATTAGCATGTTAGCATTAGCATGTTAGCATGTTAGCATTAGCATGTTAGCATGTTAGCATTAGCATGTTAGCATGTTAGCATTAGCATGATAGCATGATAGCATTAGCATGATAGCATTAGCATGTTAGCATTAGCTTGTTAGCATGATAGCATGTTAGCATTAGCATGTTAGCATGTTAGCATTAGCATGTTAGCATGTTAGCATGATAGCATTAGCATGTTAGCATGTTAGCATGTTAGCATGATAGCATTAGCATGTTAGCATGATAGCAGCATGTTAGCATTAGGATGTTAGCATGATATATTAGCATGTTAGCATTAGCATGTTAGCATATTAGCATGTTAGCATGTTAGCATTAGCATGTTAGCGTCAACATGTTAGCATGCTAGCAGCATGTTAGCATTAGCATGTTAGCATGATAGGATTAGCATGTTAGCATTAGCATGTTAGCATGATAGCATTAGCATGTTAGCATGTTAGCATTAGCATGTTAGCATGATAGCATTATCATGTTAGCATTAACATGTTAGCATGATAGCATTAGCATGATAGTATTAGCATGTTATGATTAGCATGTTAGCATTAGCATGTTAGCATGATAGCATTAGCATGTTAGCATTAGCATGTTAGCATTAGCATGATAGCATGTTAGCATTAGCATGTTAGCATTAGCATGTTAGCATGATAGCATGATAGCAATAGCATGTTAGCATGTTAGCATCATGTTAGCATTAGCATGTTAGCATGATAGTATTAGCATGTTAGGATTAGCATGTTAGCATTAGCATGTTAGCATGTTAGCATTAGCATGTTAGCATGTTAGCATTAGCATGTTAGCATGTTAGCATTAGCATGATAGCATGATAGCATTAGCATGATAGCATTAGCATGTTAGCATTAGCTTGTTAGCATGATAGCATGATAGTATTAGCATGTTAGCATGTTAGTATGTTAGCAGCATGTTAGCATTAGCATGTTAGCATGATAATATTAGCATGTTAGGATTAGCATGTTAGCATTAGCATGTTAGCATGATAGCATTAGCATGTTAGCATGTTAGCATATTAGCATATTAGCATGGTAGCATGTTAGCATTAGCATGTTAGCATGATAGCATTAGCATGTTAGCATAAACATGTTAGCATGATATCATGTCAGCATTAGCATGATATCATTAGCATGATAGCATTAACATGTTAGCATGTTAGCATTAGCATGTTAGCATTAGCATGTTAGCATTAGCATGTTAGCATTAGCATGTTAGCATGATAGCATTAGCATGTTAGCATTAGCCATGATAGCATTAGCATGTTAGCATGTTAGCAGCATGTTAGCATTAGCTTGTTAGCATGATAGTATTAGCATGTTAGCATTAGCATGTTAGCATGATAGCATTAGCATGTTAGCATAAGCATGTTAGCATGATAGCATGTTAGCATTAGCATGATAGCATTAGCATGTTAGCATGTTAGCATTAGCATGTTAGCATGTTAGCATTAGCATGTTAGCATTAGCATGTTAGCATTAGCATGTTAGCATTAGCATGTTAGCATGATAGCATGATAGCATGATAGCATGATAGCATGTTAGCATGATACCATTAGCATGTTAGCATTAGCATGATATCATTAGCATGTTAGCATGTTAGCAGCATGTTAGCATTAGCTTGTTAGCATGATAGCATTAGCATGTTAGCATTAGCATGATATCATTAGCATGTTAGCATGTTAGCAGCATGTTAGCATTATCTTGTTAGCATGCGAGCATTAGCATGCTAAATGCCTAAATTGTAAATTGTAAATTGTAACATTATCATGTTAACATTAGCTCGTTAGCATGCAAGCATTAGCATGTTAGCATGTTAGCATTAGCATGTTAACATTAGCATGTGAGCTTGTTAGCATGTTAGCATTAGCTTGTTAGAATCATCATGTTAGCATTAGCATGTTAGCATTAGCTTGATGTTAGCATTAGCTTGTTAGCATTAGCATGTTAGCATTAGCATGTTAGCATTAGCATGTTAGCATGCGAGCATTAGCATGTTAGCATTAGCATGTTAACATTAGCTTGTTAACATGTGAGCATTAGCATGTTAGCATGATAGCATTAGCATGTTAGCATTAGTATGTTAGCATGCTAGCATGTTAGCATTAGCATGTTAGCATTAGCATGTTAGCATTAGCATGTTAGCATGTTAGCATGTTAGCATGTTAGGATTAGCATGTTAGCATTAGCATGTTAGCATGATAGCATTAGCATGTTAGCATTAGCATGTTAGCATTAGCATGTTAGCATGTTAGCATGTTAGCATGATAGCATTAGCATGTTAGCATGTTAGCATGATAGCATTAGCATGTTAGCATTAGCATGTTAGCATGATAGCAGCATGTTAGCATTAGGATGTTAGCATGATATATTAGCATGTTAGCATTAGCATGTTAGTATATTAGCATGTTAGCATGTTAGCATTAGCATGTTAGCGTCAACATGTTAGCATGCTAGCAGCATGTTAGCATTAGCATGTTAGCATGATAGGATTAGCATGTTAGCATTAGCATGTTAGCATGATAGCAATAGCATGTTAGCATGTTAGCATTAGCATGTTAGCATGATAGCATTATCATGTTAGCATTAACATGTTAGCATGATAGCATTAGCATGATAGTATTAGCATGTTATGATTAGCATGTTAGCATTAGCATGTTAGCATGTTAGCATTAGCATGTTAGCATTAGCATGTTAGCATTAGCGTGTTAGCATGTTAGCATGTTAGCATGATAGCATTAGCATGTTAGCATGTTAGCATGATAGCATTAGCATGTTAGCATTAGCATGTTAGCATGATAGCAGCATGTTAGCATTAGGATGTTAGCATGATATATTAGCATGTTAGCATTAGCATGTTAGCATATTAGCATGTTAGCATGTTAGCATTAGCATGTTAGCGTCAACATGTTAGCATGCTAGCAGCATGTTAGCATTAGCATGTTAGCATGATAGGATTAGCATGTTAGCATTAGCATGTTAGCATGATAGCATTAGCATGTTAGCATGTTAGCATTAGCATGTTAGCATGATAGCATTAGCATGATAGTATTAGCATGTTATGATTAGCATGTTAGCATTAGCATGTTAGCATGATAGCATTAGCATGTTAGCATGTTAGCATTAGCATGTTAGCATTAGCATGATAGCATGTTAGCATTAGCATGTTAGCATTAGCATGTTAGCATGATAGCATGATAGCAATAGCATGTTAGCATGTTAGCATCATGTTAGCATTAGCATGTTAGCATGATAGTATTAGCATGTTAGGATTAGCATGTTAGCATTAGCATGTTAGCATGTTAGCATTAGCATGTTAGCATGTTAGCATTAGCATGTTAGCATGTTAGCATTAGCATGATAGCATGATAGCATTAGCATGATAGCATTAGCATGTTAGCATTAGCTTGTTAGCATGATAGCATGATAGTATTAGCATGTTAGCATGTTAGTATGTTAGCAGCATGTTAGCATGATAGCATGATAGCAATAGCATGTTAGCATGTTAGCATCATGTTAGCATTAGCATGTTAGCATGTTAGCATTAGCATGTTAGCATTAGCATGATAGCATGTTAGCATTAGCATGTTAGCATTAGCATGTTAGCATGATAGCATGATAGCAATAGCATGTTAGCATGTTAGCATCATGTTAGCATTAGCATGTTAGCATGATAGTATTAGCATGTTAGGATTAGCATGTTAGCATTAGCATGTTAGCATGTTAGCATTAGCATGTTAGCATGTTAGCATTAGCATGTTAGCATGTTAGCATTAGCATGATAGCATGATAGCATTAGCATGATAGCATTAGCATGTTAGCATTAGCTTGTTAGCATGATAGCATGTTAGCATTAGCATGTTAGCATGTTAGCATTAGCATGTTAGCATGTTAGCATGTTAGCATGATAGCATTAGCATGTTAGCATGTTAGCATGATAGCATTAGCATGTTAGCATTAGCATGTTAGCATGATAGCAGCATGTTAGCATTAGGATGTTAGCATGATATATTAGCATGTTAGCATTAGCATGTTAGCATATTAGCATGTTAGCATGTTAGCATTAGCATGTTAGCGTCAACATGTTAGCATGCTAGCAGCATGTTAGCATTAGCATGTTAGCATGATAGGATTAGCATGTTAGCATTAGCATGTTAGCATGATAGCATTAGCATGTTAGCATGTTAGCATTAGCATGTTAGCATGATAGCATTATCATGTTAGCATTAACATGTTAGCATGATAGCATTAGCATGATAGTATTAGCATGTTATGATTAGCATGTTAGCATTAGCATGTTAGCATGATAGCATTAGCATGTTAGCATTAGCATGTTAGCATTAGCATGATAGCATGTTAGCATTAGCATGTTAGCATTAGCATGTTAGCATGATAGCATGATAGCAATAGCATGTTAGCATGTTAGCATCATGTTAGCATTAGCATGTTAGCATGATAGTATTAGCATGTTAGGATTAGCATGTTAGCATTAGCATGTTAGCATGTTAGCATTAGCATGTTAGCATGTTAGCATTAGCATGTTAGCATGTTAGCATTAGCATGATAGCATGATAGCATTAGCATGATAGCATTAGCATGTTAGCATTAGCTTGTTAGCATGATAGCATGATAGTATTAGCATGTTAGCATGTTAGTATGTTAGCAGCATGTTAGCATTAGCATGTTAGCATGATAATATTAGCATGTTAGGATTAGCATGTTAGCATTAGCATGTTAGCATGATAGCATTAGCATGTTAGCATGTTAGCATATTAGCATATTAGCATGGTAGCATGTTAGCATTAGCATGTTAGCATGATAGCATTAGCATGTTAGCATAAACATGTTAGCATGATAGCATGTCAGCATTAGCATGATATCATTAGCATGATAGCATTAACATGTTAGCATGTTAGCATTAGCATGTTAGCATGTTAGCATTAGCATGTTAGCATTAGCATGTTAGCATTAGCATGTTAGCATGATAGTATTAGCATGTTAGCATTAGCATGTTAGCATGATAGCAGCATGTTAGCATTAGCTTGTTAGCATGATAGTATTAGCATGTTAGCATTAGCATGTTAGCATGATAGCATTAGCATGTTAGCATAAGCATGTTAGCATGATAGCAGCATGTTAGCATTAGGATGTTAGCATGATATATTAGCATGTTAGCATTAGCATGTTAGCATATTAGCATGTTAGCATGTTAGCATTAGCATGTTAGCGTCAACATGTTAGCATGCTAGCAGCATGTTAGCATTAGCATGTTAGCATGATAGGATTAGCATGTTAGCATTAGCATGTTAGCATGATAGCATTAGCATGTTAGCATGTTAGCATTAGCATGTTAGCATGATAGCATTATCATGTTAGCATGATAGCATAAGCATGTTAGCATGATAGCATGTTAGCATTAGCATGATAGCATTAGCATGTTAGCATGTTAGCATTAGCATGTTAGCATTAGCATGTTAGCATTAGCATGTTAGCATTAGCATGTTAGCATTAGCATGTTAGCATGATAGCATGATAGCATGATAGCATTAGCATGTTAGCATGATACCATTAGCATGTTAGCATTAGCATGATATCATTAGCATGTTAGCATGTTAGCAGCATGTTAGCATTAGCTTGTTAGCATGATAGCATTAGCATGTTAGCATTAGCATGATATCATTAGCATGTTAGCATGTTAGCAGCATGTTAGCATTATCTTGTTAGCATGCGAGCATTAGCATGCTAAATGCCTAAATTGTAAATTGTAAATTGTAACATTATCATGTTAACATTAGCTTGTTAGCATGCAAGCATTAGCATGTTAGCATGTTAGCATTAGCATGTTAACATTAGCATGTGAGCTTGTTAGCATGTTAGCATTAGCTTGTTAGAATCATCATGTTAGCATTAGCATGTTAGCATTAGCTTGATGTTAGCATTAGCTTGTTAGCATTAGCATGTTAGCATTAGCATGTTAGCATTAGCATGTTAGCATGCGAGCATTAGCATGTTAGCATTAGCATGTTAACATTAGCTTGTTAACATGTGAGCATTAGCATGTTATCATTAGCTTGTTAGCATGTTAGAATCAACATGTTATCATTAGCATGTTAGCATTAGCTTGTTCGCATGTTAGCTTCAACATGTATCATTAACATGTTAGCATTAGCTTGTTAGCATGTTAGCATTATCTTGTTAGCATTAGCATGTTAGCATTAACTTGTTAGCATTAGATTGTTAGCATGCTAGCATTAGCATGTTAGCATTAACATAACATGTTAGCATATTAGCATGTTAGCATGTTAGCATTAGCATGTTAGCATTAGCATGTTAGCGTCAACATGTTAGCATGCTAGCAGCATGTTAGCATTAGCATGTTAGCATGATAGTATTAGCATGTTAGGATTAGCATGTTAGCATTAGCATGTTAGCATGATATCATTAGCATGTTAGCATGTTAGCATATTAGCATGTTAGCATGTTAGCATGTTAGCATGTTAGCATTAGCATGTTAGCATGATAGCATTAGCATGTTAGCATAAGCATGTTAGCATGATAGCATTAGCATGTTAGCATGTTAGCAGCATGTTAGCATTAGCATGTTAGCATGTTAGCATATTAGCATGTTAGTATATTAGCATTAGCATGTTAGCATGATAGCATGATAGCATTAGCATGTTAGCATGTTAGCAGCATGTTAGCATTAGCATGTTAGCATGATAGTATTAGCATGTTAGGATTAGCATGTTAGCATGATAGCATTAGCATGTTAGCATTAGTATGTTAGCATGCTAGCATGTTAGCATTAGCATGTTAGCATTAGCATGTTAGCATGTTAGCATTAGCATGTTAGCATGTTAGCATGTTAGCATGTTAGGATTAGCATGTTAGCATTAGCATGTTAGCATATTAGCATGTTAGCATGTTAGCATTAGCATGTTAGCGTCAACATGTTAGCATGCTAGCAGCATGTTAGCATTAGCATGTTAGCATGATAGGATTAGCATGTTAGCATTAGCATGTTAGCATATTAGCATGTTAGCATGTTAGCATTAGCATGTTAGCATTAGCATGTTAGCATGATAGCATTAGCATGTTAGCATTAGTATGTTAGCATGCTAGCATGTTAGCATTAGCATGTTAGCATTAGCATGTTAGCATTAGCATGTTAGCATGTTAGCATGTTAGCATGTTAGGATTAGCATGTTAGCATTAGCATGTTAGCATGTTAGCATTAGCATGTTAGCGTCAACATGTTAGCATGCTAGCAGCATGTTAGCATTAGCATGTTAGCATGATAGGATTAGCATGTTAGCATTAGCATGTTAGCATTAGCATGTTAGCATGTTAGCATGTTAGCATGATAGCATTAGCATGTTAGCATGTTAGCATGATAGCATTAGCATGTTAGCATTAGCATGTTAGCATGATAGCAGCATGTTAGCATTAGGATGTTAGCATGATATATTAGCATGTTAGCATTAACATGTTAGCATATTAGCATGTTAGCATGTTAGCATTAGCATGTTAGCGTCAACATGTTAGCATGCTAGCAGCATGTTAGCATTAGCATGTTAGCATGATAGGATTAGCATGTTAGCATTAGCATGTTAGCATGATAGCATTAGCATGTTAGCATGTTAGCATTAGCATGTTAGCATGATAGCATTATCATGTTAGCATTAACATGTTAGCATGATAGCATTAGCATGATAGTATTAGCATGTTATGATTAGCATGTTAGCATTAGCATGTTAGCATGATAGCATTAGCATGTTAGCATGTTAGCATTAGCATGTTAGCATTAGCATGTTAGCATGTTAGCATGTTAGCATGATAGCATTAGCATGTTAGCATGTTAGCATGATAGCATTAGCATGTTAGCATTAGCATGTTAGCATGATAGCAGCATGTTAGCATTAGGATGTTAGCATGATATATTAGCATGTTAGCATTAGCATGTTAGCATATTAGCATGTTAGCATGTTAGCATTAGCATGTTAGCATCAACATGTTAGCATGCTAGCAGCATGTTAGCATTAGCATGTTAGCATGATAGCATTAGCATGTTAGCATGTTAGCATTAGCATGTTAGCATGATAGCATTATCATGTTAGCATTAATATGTTAGCATGATAGCATTAGCATGATAGTATTAGCATGTTATGATTAGCATGTTAGCATTAGCATGTTAGCATGTTAGCATGATAGCATTAGCATGTTAGCATGTTAGCATTAGCATGTTAGCATTAGCATGATAGCATTAGCATGTTAGCATTAGCATGTTAGCATGATAGCATGATAGCAATAGCATGTTAGCATGTTAGCATCATGTTAGCATTAGCATGTTAGCATGATAGTATTAGCATGTTAGGATTAGCATGTTAGCATTAGCATGTTAGCATGTTAGCATTAGCATGTTAGCATGTTAGCATTAGCATGTTAGCATGTTAGCATTAGCATGTTAGCATGTTAGCATTAGCATGATAGCATGATAGCATTAGCATGATAGCATTAGCATGTTAGCATTAGCTTGTTAGCATGATAGCATGATAGTATTAGCATGTTAGCATGTTAGTATGTTAGCAGCATGTTAGCATTAGCATGTTAGCATGATAATATTAGCATGTTAGGATTAGCATGTTAGCATTAGCATGTTAGCATGATAGCATTAGCATGTTAGCATGTTAGCATATTAGCATATTAGCATGTTAGCATGTTAGCATTAGCATGTTAGCATGATAGCATTAGCATGTTAGCATAAACATGTTAGCATGATAGCATGTCAGCATTAGCATGATATCATTAGCATGATAGCATTAACATGTTAGCATGTTAGCATTAGCATGTTAGCATTAGCATGTTAGCATTAGCATGTTAGCATGATAGCATTAGCATGTTAGCATTAGCCATGATAGCATTAGCATGTTAGCATGTTAGCAGCATGTTAGCATTAGCTTGTTAGCATGATAGTATTAGCATGTTAGCATTAGCATGTTAGCATGATAGCATTAGCATGTTAGCATAAGCATGTTAGCATGATAGCATGTTAGCATTAGCATGATAGCATTAGCATGTTAGCATGATAGCATTAGCATGATAGTATTAGCATGTTAGGATTAGCATGTTAGCATTAACATGTTAGCATGTTAGCATTAGCATGTTAGCATGTTAGCATTAGCATGTTAGCATTAGCATGTTAGCATTAGCATGTTAGCATGATAGCATGATAGCATGATAGCATGATAGCATGCGCAGCATGTTAGCATTAGCTTGTTAGCATGATAGTATTAGCATGTTAGCATGTTAGCATGTTAGCATGTTAGCATGTTAACATATTAGCATGTTAGCATGTAACATGTTAGCATTAGCATGTTAGCATTAGCATGTTAGCATTAGCATGTTAGCATTAGCATGTTAGCATGATAGCATTAGCATGTTAGCATTAGCATGTTAGCATTAGCATGTTAAAATAATAGCATGATAGCATGATTAGCATGTTAGCATGTTACCATGTTAGCAGCATGTTAGCATTAGCATGTTAGCATGATAGTATTAGCATGTTAGGATTAGCATGATAGCATTAGCATGTTAGCATGATAGCATTAGCATATTAGCATGTTAGCATGTTAGCATGTTAACATGTTAGCATTAGCATGTTATGATTAGCATGTTAGCATTAGCATGTTAGCATGATAGCATTAGCATGTTAGCATATTAGCATATTAGCATGTTAGCATGTTAGCATGTTAGCATGTTAGCATGTTAGCATGTTAGCATATTAACATGTTAGCATGTTAGCATTAGCATGTTAGCATTAGCATGTTAGCATTAGCATGTTAGCATGATAGCATTAACATGTTAGCATTAGCATGTTAGCATTAGCATGTTAAAATGATAGCATGATTAGCATGTTAGCATGTTAGCATGTTACCATGTTAGCAGCATGTTAGCATTAGCATGTTAGCATGATAGTATTAGCATGTTAGGATTAGCATGTTAGCATTAGCATGTTAGCATTAACATGTTAGCATTAACATGTTAGCATTAGCTTGTTAGCATGCGAGCATTAGCATGTTAGCATGTAACCATGCTAGCATGTTAGCATTATCTTGTTAGCATGCGAGCATTAGCATGTTAGCATTAGCATGTTAGCATTAGCTTCTTAGCATGCAAGCATTAGCATGTTAGCATCAGCATGTTAGAATTAACTTGTTAGCATGTTAGCATTAACTTGTTAAAATCAACATGTTAGCATTAGCATGTTAGCATTAGCTTGATGTTAGCATTAGCTTGTTAGCATTAGCATGTTAGCATTAGCATGTTAGCATTAGCTTGTTAGCATCAGCATGTTAGCATTAGCATGTTAGCATTAGCTTGTTAGCATGTGAGCATTAGCATGTTAGCATTAGCTTGTTAGCATGCTAGCATTAGCATGTTAGCATTAGCTTGTTAGCATGCTAGCATTAGCATGTTAGCATTAACATGTTAGCGTTAACATGTTAGCATGCTAGCATTAGCATGCTAGCATTAGCATGTTAGCATTAGCATGTTAGCATTAGCATGTTAGCATTAGCTTGTTAGCATGTGAGCATTATGTTAGCATTAGCATGTTAACATTAGCTTGTTAGCATGCGAGCATTAGCATGTTAGCATTAGCATATTAACATTAGCATGTTAGCATTAGCATTTTAGCATTATCATGTTAGCATTAGCTTGTTAGCATGCGAGCATTAGCATGTTAGCATTAGCATGTTAGCATGTGAGCATTAGCATGTTAGCATTATCTTGTTAGCATGTGAACATTAGCATGTTAGCATTAGCTTGTTAGCATGTGAGCATTTTAGCTTGTTAGCATGTGAGCATTAGCATGTTAGCATTAGCTTGTTAGCATGCTAGCATTAGCATGTTAGCATTAGCTTGTTAGCATGTTAGCATGCTAGCATTAGCATGTGAACATTAACATGTTAGCATTAGCTTGTTAGCATGTGAGCATTAGCATGTTAGCATTAACATGTTAGCATTAGCTTGTTAGCATGTGAACATTAGCATGTTAGCATTAGCTTGTTAGCATGTGAGCATTAGCATGTTAGCATTAGCATGTTAGCATTAGCTTGTTAGCATGCGAGCATTAGCATGTTAGCATTAGCATGCTAGCATTAGCTTGTTAGCATGTGAATATTAGCATGTTAGCATTAGCTTGTTAGCATGTGAGCATTAGCATGTTAACATTAACATGTTAGCATGCTAGCATTAGCATGCTAGCATTAGCATGTTAGCATGATAGCATTAGCATGTTAGCATAAGCATGTTAGCATGATAGCATGTTAGCATTAGCATGATAGCATTAGCATGTTAGCATGTTAGCATTAGCATGTTAGCATGTTAGCATTAGCATGTTAGCATTAGCATGTTAGCATTAGCATGTTAGCATTAGCATGTTAGCATGATAGCATGATAGCATGATAGCATTAGCATGTTAGCATGATACCATTAGCATGTTAGCATTAGCATGATATCATTAGCATGTTAGCATGTTAGCAGCATGTTAGCATTAGCTTGTTAGCATGATAGCATTAGCATGTTAGCATTAGCATGATATCATTAGCATGTTAGCATGTTAGCAGCATGTTAGCATTATCTTGTTAGCATGCGAGCATTAGCATGCTAAATGCCTAAATTGTAAATTGTAAATTGTAACATTATCATGTTAACATTAGCTTGTTAGCATGCAAGCATTAGCATGTTAGCATGTTAGCATTAGCATGTTAACATTAGCATGTGAGCTTGTTAGCATGTTAGCATTAGCTTGTTAGAATCATCATGTTAGCATTAGCATGTTAGCATTAGCTTGATGTTAGCATTAGCTTGTTAGCATTAGCATGTTAACATTAGCTTGTTAACATGTGAGCATTAGCATGTTATCATTAGCTTGTTAGCATGTTAGAATCAACATGTTATCATTAGCATGTTAGCATTAGCTTGTTCGCATGTTAGCTTCAACATGTATCATTAACATGTTAGCATTAGCTTGTTAGCATGTTAGCATTAGCTTGTTAGCATTAGCATGTTAGCATTAACTTGTTAGCATTAGATTGTTAGCATGCTAGCATTAGCATGTTAGCATTAACATAACATGTTAGCATATTAGCATGTTAGCATGTTAGCATTAGCATGTTAGCATTAGCATGTTAGCGTCAACATGTTAGCATGCTAGCAGCATGTTAGCATTAGCATGTTAGCATGATAGTATTAGCATGTTAGGATTAGCATGTTAGCATTAGCATGTTAGCATGATATCATTAGCATGTTAGCATGTTAGCATATTAGCATGTTAGCATGTTAGCATGTTAGCATGTTAGCATTAGCATGTTAGCATGATAGCATTAGCATGTTAGCATAAGCATGTTAGCATGATAGCATTAGCATGTTAGCATGTTAGCAGCATGTTAGCATTAGCATGTTAGCATGTTAGCATATTAGCATGTTAGTATATTAGCATTAGCATGTTAGCATGATAGCATGATAGCATTAGCATGTTAGCATGTTAGCAGCATGTTAGCATTAGCATGTTAGCATGATAGTATTAGCATGTTAGGATTAGCATGTTAACATGATAGCATTAGCATGTTAGCATTAGTATGTTAGCATGCTAGCATGTTAGCATTAGCATGTTAGCATTAGCATGTTAGCATGTTAGCATTAGCATGTTAGCATGTTAGCATGTTAGCATGTTAGGATTAGCATGTTAGCATTAGCATGTTAGCATATTAGCATGTTAGCATGTTAGCATTAGCATGTTAGCGTCAACATGTTAGCATGCTAGCAGCATGTTAGCATTAGCATGTTAGCATGATAGGATTAGCATGTTAGCATTAGCATGTTAGCATATTAGCATGTTAGCATGTTAGCATTAGCATGTTAGCATTAGCATGTTAGCATGTTAGCATGATAGCATTAGCATGTTAGCATTAGCATGTTAGCATGATAGCAGCATGTTAGCATTAGGATGTTAGCATGATATATTAGCATGTTAGCATTAGCATGTTAGCATATTAGCATGTTAGCATGTTAGCATTAGCATGTTAGCGTCAACATGTTAGCATGCTAGCAGCATGTTAGCATTAGCATGTTAGCATGATAGGATTAGCATGTTAGCATTAGCATGTTAGCATGATAGCATTAGCATGTTAGCATGTTAGCATTAGCATGTTAGCATGATAGCATTATCATGTTAGCATTAACATGTTAGCATGATAGCATTAGCATGTTAGCATGTTAGCATTAGCATGTTAGCATGATAGCATTATCATGTTAGCATTAACATGTTAGCATGATAGCATTAGCATGATAGTATTAGCATGTTATGATTAGCATGTTAGCATTAGCATGTTAGCATGTTAGCATTAGCATGTTAGCATTAGCATGTTAGCATTAGCATGTTAGCATGTTAGCATGTTAGCATGATAGCATTAGCATGTTAGCATGTTAGCATGATAGCATTAGCATGTTAGCATTAGCATGTTAGCATGATAGCAGCATGTTAGCATTAGGATGTTAGCATGATATATTAGCATGTTAGCATTAGCATGTTAGCATATTAGCATGTTAGCATGTTAGCATTAGCATGTTAGCGTCAACATGTTAGCATGCTAGCAGCATGTTAGCATTAGCATGTTAGCATGATAGGATTAGCATGTTAGCATTAGCATGTTAGCATGATAGCATTAGCATGTTAGCATGTTAGCATTAGCATGTTAGCATGATAGCATTATCATGTTAGCATTAACATGTTAGCATGATAGCATTAGCATGATAGTATTAGCATGTTATGATTAGCATGTTAGCATTAGCATGTTAGCATGATAGCATTAGCATGTTAGCATGTTAGCATTAGCATGTTAGCATTAGCATGATAGCATGTTAGCATTAGCATGTTAGCATTAGCATGTTAGCATGATAGCATGATAGCAATAGCATGTTAGCATCATGTTAGCATTAGCATGTTAGCATGATAGTATTAGCATGTTAGGATTAGCATGTTAGCATTAGCATGTTAGCATGTTAGCATTAGCATGTTAGCATGTTAGCATTAGCATGTTAGCATGTTAGCATTAGCATGATAGCATGATAGCATTAGCATGATAGCATTAGCATGTTAGCATTAGCTTGTTAGCATGATAGCATGATAGTATTAGCATGTTAGCATGTTAGTATGTTAGCAGCATGTTAGCATGATAGCATGATAGCAATAGCATGTTAGCATGTTAGCATCATGTTAGCATTAGCATGTTAGCATGATAGTATTAGCATGTTAGGATTAGCATGTTAGCATTAGCATGTTAGCATGTTAGCATTAGCATGTTAGCATGTTAGCATTAGCATGTTAGCATGTTAGCATTAGCATGATAGCATGATAGCATTAGCATGATAGCATTAGCATGTTAGCATTAGCTTGTTAGCATGATAGCATGTTAGCATTAGCATGTTAGCATGTTAGCATTAGCATGTTAGCATGTTAGCATGATAGCATTAGCATGTTAGCATGTTAGCATGATAGCATTAGCATGTTAGCATGATAGCAGCATGTTAGCATTAGGATGTTAGCATGATATATTAGCATGTTAGCATTAGCATGTTAGCATATTAGCATGTTAGCATGTTAGCATTAGCATGTTAGCGTCAACATGTTAGCATGCTAGCAGCATGTTAGCATTAGCATGTTAGCATGATAGGATTAGCATGTTAGCATTAGCATGTTAGCATGATAGCATTAGCATGTTAGCATGTTAGCATTAGCATGTTAGCATGATAGCATTATCATGTTAGCATTAACATGTTAGCATGATAGCATTAGCATGATAGTATTAGCATGTTATGATTAGCATGTTAGCATTAGCATGTTAGCATGATAGCATTAGCATGTTAGCATTAGCATGTTAGCATTAGCATGATAGCATGTTAGCATTAGCATGTTAGCATTAGCATGTTAGCATGATAGCATGATAGCAATAGCATGTTAGCATGTTAGCATCATGTTAGCATTAGCATGTTAGCATGATAGTATTAGCATGTTAGGATTAGCATGTTAGCATTAGCATGTTAGCATGTTAGCATTAGCATGTTAGCATGTTAGCATGTTAGCATTAGCATGTTAGCATGTTAGCATTAGCATGATAGCATGATAGCATTAGCATGATAGCATTAGCATGTTAGCATTAGCTTGTTAGCATGATAGCATGATAGTATTAGCATGTTAGCATGTTAGTATGTTAGCAGCATGTTAGCATTAGCATGTTAGCATGATAATATTAGCATGTTAGGATTAGCATGTTAGCATTAGCATGTTAGCATGATAGCATTAGCATGTTAGCATGTTAGCATATTAGCATATTAGCATGGTAGCATGTTAGCATTAGCATGTTAGCATGATAGCATTAGCATGTTAGCATAAACATGTTAGCATGATATCATGTCAGCATTAGCATGATATCATTAGCATGATAGCATTAACATGTTAGCATGTTAGCATTAGCATGTTAGCATGTTAGCATTAGCATGTTAGCATTAGCATGTTAGCATTAGCATGTTAGCATGATAGCATTAGCATGTTAGCATTAGCCATGATAGCATTAGCATGTTAGCATGTTAGCAGCATGTTAGCATTAGCTTGTTAGCATGATAGTATTAGCATGTTAGCATTAGCATGTTAGCATGATAGCATTAGCATGTTAGCATAAGCATGTTAGCATGATAGCATGTTAGCATTAGCATGATAGCATTAGCATGTTAGCATGTTAGCATTAGCATGTTAGCATGTTAGCATTAGCATGTTAGCATTAGCATGTTAGCATTAGCATGTTAGCATTAGCATGTTAGCATGATAGCATGATAGCATGATAGCATTAGCATGTTAGCATGATACCATTAGCATGTTAGCATTAGCATGATATCATTAGCATGTTAGCATGTTAGCAGCATGTTAGCATTAGCTTGTTAGCATGATAGCATTAGCATGTTAGCATTAGCATGATATCATTAGCATGTTAGCATGTTAGCAGCATGTTAGCATTATCTTGTTAGCATGCGAGCATTAGCATGCTAAATGCCTAAATTGTAAATTGTAAATTGTAACATTATCATGTTAACATTAGCTTGTTAGCATGCAAGCATTAGCATGTTAGCATGTTAGCATTAGCATGTTAACATTAGCATGTGAGCTTGTTAGCATGTTAGCATTAGCTTGTTAGAATCATCATGTTAGCATTAGCATGTTAGCATTAGCTTGATGTTAGCATTAGCTTGTTAGCATTAGCATGTTAGCATTAGCATGTTAGCATGCGAGCATTAGCATGTTAGCATTAGCATGTTAACATTAGCTTGTTAACATGTGAGCATTAGCATGTTAGCATGATAGCATTAGCATGTTAGCATTAGTATGTTAGCATGCTAGCATGTTAGCATTAGCATGTTAGCATTAGCATGTTAGCATTAGCATGTTAGCATGTTAGCATGTTAGCATGTTAGGATTAGCATGTTAGCATTAGCATGTTAGCATGATAGCATTAGCATGTTAGCATTAGCATGTTAGCATTAGCATGTTAGCATGTTAGCATGTTAGCATGATAGCATTAGCATGTTAGCATGTTAGCATGATAGCATTAGCATGTTAGCATTAGCATGTTAGCATGATAGCAGCATGTTAGCATTAGGATGTTAGCATGATATATTAGCATGTTAGCATTAGCATGTTAGTATATTAGCATGTTAGCATGTTAGCATTAGCATGTTAGCGTCAACATGTTAGCATGCTAGCAGCATGTTAGCATTAGCATGTTAGCATGATAGGATTAGCATGTTAGCATTAGCATGTTAGCATGATAGCAATAGCATGTTAGCATGTTAGCATTAGCATGTTAGCATGATAGCATTATCATGTTAGCATTAACATGTTAGCATGATAGCATTAGCATGATAGTATTAGCATGTTATGATTAGCATGTTAGCATTAGCATGTTAGCATGTTAGCATTAGCATGTTAGCATTAGCATGTTAGCATTAGCGTGTTAGCATGTTAGCATGTTAGCATGATAGCATTAGCATGTTAGCATGTTAGCATGATAGCATTAGCATGTTAGCATTAGCATGTTAGCATGATAGCAGCATGTTAGCATTAGGATGTTAGCATGATATATTAGCATGTTAGCATTAGCATGTTAGCATATTAGCATGTTAGCATGTTAGCATTAGCATGTTAGCGTCAACATGTTAGCATGCTAGCAGCATGTTAGCATTAGCATGTTAGCATGATAGGATTAGCATGTTAGCATTAGCATGTTAGCATGATAGCATTAGCATGTTAGCATGTTAGCATTAGCATGTTAGCATGATAGCATTAGCATGATAGTATTAGCATGTTATGATTAGCATGTTAGCATTAGCATGTTAGCATGATAGCATTAGCATGTTAGCATGTTAGCATTAGCATGTTAGCATTAGCATGATAGCATGTTAGCATTAGCATGTTAGCATTAGCATGTTAGCATGATAGCATGATAGCAATAGCATGTTAGCATGTTAGCATCATGTTAGCATTAGCATGTTAGCATGATAGTATTAGCATGTTAGGATTAGCATGTTAGCATTAGCATGTTAGCATGTTAGCATTAGCATGTTAGCATGTTAGCATTAGCATGTTAGCATGTTAGCATTAGCATGATAGCATGATAGCATTAGCATGATAGCATTAGCATGTTAGCATTAGCTTGTTAGCATGATAGCATGATAGTATTAGCATGTTAGCATGTTAGTATGTTAGCAGCATGTTAGCATGATAGCATGATAGCAATAGCATGTTAGCATGTTAGCATCATGTTAGCATTAGCATGTTAGCATGATAGTATTAGCATGTTAGGATTAGCATGTTAGCATTAGCATGTTAGCATGTTAGCATTAGCATGTTAGCATGTTAGCATTAGCATGTTAGCATGTTAGCATTAGCATGATAGCATGATAGCATTAGCATGATAGCATTAGCATGTTAGCATTAGCTTGTTAGCATGATAGCATGTTAGCATTAGCATGTTAGCATGTTAGCATTAGCATGTTAGCATGTTAGCATGTTAGCATGATAGCATTAGCATGTTAGCATGTTAGCATGATAGCATTAGCATGTTAGCATTAGCATGTTAGCATGATAGCAGCATGTTAGCATTAGGATGTTAGCATGATATATTAGCATGTTAGCATTAGCATGTTAGCATATTAGCATGTTAGCATGTTAGCATTAGCATGTTAGCGTCAACATGTTAGCATGCTAGCAGCATGTTAGCATTAGCATGTTAGCATGATAGGATTAGCATGTTAGCATTAGCATGTTAGCATGATAGCATTAGCATGTTAGCATGTTAGCATTAGCATGTTAGCATGATAGCATTATCATGTTAGCATTAACATGTTAGCATGATAGCATTAGCATGATAGTATTAGCATGTTATGATTAGCATGTTAGCATTAGCATGTTAGCATGATAGCATTAGCATGTTAGCATTAGCATGTTAGCATTAGCATGATAGCATGTTAGCATTAGCATGTTAGCATGATAGCAATAGCATGTTAGCATGTTAGCATCATGTTAGCATTAGCATGTTAGCATGATAGTATTAGCATGTTAGGATTAGCATGTTAGCATTAGCATGTTAGCATGTTAGCATTAGCATGTTAGCATGTTAGCATTAGCATGTTAGCATGTTAGCATTAGCATGATAGCATGATAGCATTAGCATGATAGCATTAGCATGTTAGCATTAGCTTGTTAGCATGATAGCATGATAGTATTAGCATGTTAGCATGTTAGTATGTTAGCAGCATGTTAGCATTAGCATGTTAGCATGATAATATTAGCATGTTAGGATTAGCATGTTAGCATTAGCATGTTAGCATGATAGCATTAGCATGTTAGCATGTTAGCATATTAGCATATTAGCATGGTAGCATGTTAGCATTAGCATGTTAGCATGATAGCATTAGCATGTTAGCATAAACATGTTAGCATGATAGCATGTCAGCATTAGCATGATATCATTAGCATGATAGCATTAACATGTTAGCATGTTAGCATTAGCATGTTAGCATGTTAGCATTAGCATGTTAGCATTAGCATGTTAGCATTAGCATGTTAGCATGATAGCATTAGCATGTTAGCATTAGCCATGATAGCATTAGCATGTTAGCATGTTAGCAGCATGTTAGCATTAGCTTGTTAGCATGATAGTATTAGCATGTTAGCATTAGCATGTTAGCATGATAGCATTAGCATGTTAGCATAAGCATGTTAGCATGATAGCATGTTAGCATTAGCATGATAGCATTAGCATGTTAGCATGTTAGCATTAGCATGTTAGCATGTTAGCATTAGCATGTTAGCATTAGCATGTTAGCATTAGCATGTTAGCATTAGCATGTTAGCATGATAGCATGATAGCATGATAGCATTAGCATGTTAGCATGATACCATTAGCATGTTAGCATTAGCATGATATCATTAGCATGTTAGCATGTTAGCAGCATGTTAGCATTAGCTTGTTAGCATGATAGCATTAGCATGTTAGCATTAGCATGTTAGCATTAGCATGTTAGCATGATAGCATGATAGCATGATAGCATTAGCATGTTAGCATGATACCATTAGCATGTTAGCATTAGCATGATATCATTAGCATGTTAGCATGTTAGCAGCATGTTAGCATTATCTTGTTAGCATGCGAGCATTAGCATGCTAAATGCCTAAATTGTAAATTGTAAATTGTAACATTATCATGTTAACATTAGCTTGTTAGCATGCAAGCATTAGCATGTTAGCATGTTAGCATTAGCATGTTAACATTAGCATGTGAGCTTGTTAGCATGTTAGCATTAGCTTGTTAGAATCATCATGTTAGCATTAGCATGTTAGCATTAGCTTGATGTTAGCATTAGCTTGTTAGCATTAGCATGTTAGCATTAGCATGTTAGCATTAGCATGTTAGCATGCGAGCATTAGCATGTTAGCATTAGCATGTTAACATTAGCTTGTTAACATGTGAGCATTAGCATGTTATCATTAGCTTGTTAGCATGTTAGAATCAACATGTTATCATTAGCATGTTAGCATTAGCTTGTTCGCATGTTAGCTTCAACATGTATCATTAACATGTTAGCATTAGCTTGTTAGCATGTTAGCATTATCTTGTTAGCATTAGCATGTTAGCATTAACTTGTTAGCATTAGATTGTTAGCATGCTAGCATTAGCATGTTAGCATTAACATAACATGTTAGCATATTAGCATGTTAGCATGTTAGCATTAGCATGTTAGCATTAGCATGTTAGCGTCAACATGTTAGCATGCTAGCAGCATGTTAGCATTAGCATGTTAGCATGATAGTATTAGCATGTTAGGATTAGCATGTTAGCATTAGCATGTTAGCATGATATCATTAGCATGTTAGCATGTTAGCATATTAGCATGTTAGCATGTTAGCATGTTAGCATGTTAGCATTAGCATGTTAGCATGATAGCATTAGCATGTTAGCATAAGCATGTTAGCATGATAGCATTAGCATGTTAGCATGTTAGCAGCATGTTAGCATTAGCATGTTAGCATGTTAGCATATTAGCATGTTAGTATATTAGCATTAGCATGTTAGCATGATAGCATGATAGCATTAGCATGTTAGCATGTTAGCAGCATGTTAGCATTAGCATGTTAGCATGATAGTATTAGCATGTTAGGATTAGCATGTTAGCATGATAGCATTAGCATGTTAGCATTAGTATGTTAGCATGCTAGCATGTTAGCATTAGCATGTTAGCATTAGCATGTTAGCATGTTAGCATTAGCATGTTAGCATGTTAGCATGTTAGCATGTTAGGATTAGCATGTTAGCATTAGCATGTTAGCATATTAGCATGTTAGCATGTTAGCATTAGCATGTTAGCGTCAACATGTTAGCATGCTAGCAGCATGTTAGCATTAGCATGTTAGCATGATAGGATTAGCATGTTAGCATTAGCATGTTAGCATATTAGCATGTTAGCATGTTAGCATTAGCATGTTAGCATTAGCATGTTAGCATGATAGCATTAGCATGTTAGCATTAGTATGTTAGCATGCTAGCATGTTAACATTAGCATGTTAGCATTAGCATGTTAGCATTAGCATGTTAGCATGTTAGCATGTTAGCATGTTAGGATTAGCATGTTAGCATTAGCATGTTAGCATGTTAGCATTAGCATGTTAGCGTCAACATGTTAGCATGCTAGCAGCATGTTAGCATTAGCATGTTAGCATGATAGGATTAGCATGTTAGCATTAGCATGTTAGCATTAGCATGTTAGCATGTTAGCATGATAGCATTAGCATGTTAGCATGTTAGCATGATAGCATTAGCATGTTAGCATTAGCATGTTAGCATGATAGCAGCATGTTAGCATTAGGATGTTAGCATGATATATTAGCATGTTAGCATTAACATGTTAGCATATTAGCATGTTAGCATGTTAGCATTAGCATGTTAGCGTCAACATGTTAGCATGCTAGCAGCATGTTAGCATTAGCATGTTAGCATGATAGGATTAGCATGTTAGCATTAGCATGTTAGCATGATAGCATTAGCATGTTAGCATGTTAGCATTAGCATGTTAGCATGATAGCATTATCATGTTAGTATTAACATGTTAGCATGATAGCATTAGCATGATAGTATTAGCATGTTATGATTAGCATGTTAGCATTAGCATGTTAGCATGATAGCATTAGCATGTTAGCATGTTAGCATTAGCATGTTAGCATTAGCATGTTAGCATGTTAGCATGTTAGCATGATAGCATTAGCATGTTAGCATGTTAGCATGATAGCATTAGCATGTTAGCATTAGCATGTTAGCATGATAGCAGCATGTTAGCATTAGGATGTTAGCATGATATATTAGCATGTTAGCATTAGCATGTTAGCATATTAGCATGTTAGCATGTTAGCATTAGCATGTTAGCATCAACATGTTAGCATGCTAGCAGCATGTTAGCATTAGCATGTTAGCATGATAGCATTAGCATGTTAGCATGTTAGCATTAGCATGTTAGCATGATAGCATTATCATGTTAGCATTAATATGTTAGCATGATAGCATTAGCATGATAGTATTAGCATGTTATGATTAGCATGTTAGCATTAGCATGTTAGCATGTTAGCATGATAGCATTAGCATGTTAGCATGTTAGCATTAGCATGTTAGCATTAGCATGATAGCATTAGCATGTTAGCATTAGCATGTTAGCATGATAGCATGATAGCAATAGCATGTTAGCATGTTAGCATCATGTTAGCATTAGCATGTTAGCATGATAGTATTAGCATGTTAGGATTAGCATGTTAGCATTAGCATGTTAGCATGTTAGCATTAGCATGTTAGCATGTTAGCATTAGCATGTTAGCATGTTAGCATTAGCATGTTAGCATGTTAGCATTAGCATGATAGCATGATAGCATTAGCATGATAGCATTAGCATGTTAGCATTAGCTTGTTAGCATGATAGCATGATAGTATTAGCATGTTAGCATGTTAGTATGTTAGCAGCATGTTAGCATTAGCATGTTAGCATGATAATATTAGCATGTTAGGATTAGCATGTTAGCATTAGCATGTTAGCATGATAGCATTAGCATGTTAGCATGTTAGCATGTTAGCATATTAGCATATTAGCATGTTAGCATGTTAGCATTAGCATGTTAGCATGATAGCATTAGCATGTTAGCATAAACATGTTAGCATGATAGCATGTCAGCATTAGCATGATATCATTAGCATGATAGCATTAACATGTTAGCATGTTAGCATTAGCATGTTAGCATTAGCATGTTAGCATTAGCATGTTAGCATTAGCATGTTAGCATGATAGCATTAGCATGTTAGCATTAGCCATGATAGCATTAGCATGTTAGCATGTTAGCAGCATGTTAGCATTAGCTTGTTAGCATGATAGTATTAGCATGTTAGCATTAGCATGTTAGCATGATAGCATTAGCATGTTAGCATAAGCATGTTAGCATGATAGCATGTTAGCATTAGCATGATAGCATTAGCATGTTAGCATGATAGCATTAGCATGATAGTATTAGCATGTTAGGATTAGCATGTTAGCATTAACATGTTAGCATGTTAGCATTAGCATGTTAGCATGTTAGCATTAGCATGTTAGCATTAGCATGTTAGCATTAGCATGTTAGCATGATAGCATGATAGCATGATAGCATGATAGCATGCGCAGCATGTTAGCATTAGCTTGTTAGCATGATAGTATTAGCATGTTAGCATGTTAGCATGTTAGCATGTTAGCATGTTAACATATTAGCATGTTAGCATGTAACATGTTAGCATTAGCATGTTAGCATTAGCATGTTAGCATTAGCATGTTAGCATTAGCATGTTAGCATGATAGCATTAGCATGTTAGCATTAGCATGTTAGCATTAGCATGTTAAAATAATAGCATGATAGCATGATTAGCATGTTAGCATGTTACCATGTTAGCAGCATGTTAGCATTAGCATGTTAGCATGATAGTATTAGCATGTTAGGATTAGCATGATAGCATTAGCATGTTAGCATGATAGCATTAGCATATTAGCATGTTAGCATGTTAACATGTTAGCATTAGCATGTTATGATTAGCATGTTAGCATTAGCATGTTAGCATATTAGCATATTAGCATGTTAGCATGTTAGCATGTTAGCATGTTAGCATGTTAGCATGTTAGCATATTAACATGTTAGCATGTTAGCATTAGCATGTTAGCATTAGCATGTTAGCATTAGCATGTTAGCATGATAGCATTAACATGTTAGCATTAGCATGTTAGCATTAGCATGTTAAAATGATAGCATGATTAGCATGTTAGCATGTTAGCATGTTACCATGTTAGCAGCATGTTAGCATTAGCATGTTAGCATGATAGTATTAGCATGTTAGGATTAGCATGTTAGCATTAGCATGTTAGCATTAACATGTTAGCATTAACATGTTAGCATTAGCTTGTTAGCATGCGAGCATTAGCATGTTAGCATGTAACCATGCTAGCATGTTAGCATTATCTTGTTAGCATGCGAGCATTAGCATGTTAGCATTAGCATGTTAGCATTAGCTTCTTAGCATGCAAGCATTAGCATGTTAGCATCAGCATGTTAGAATTAACTTGTTAGCATGTTAGCATTAACTTGTTAAAATCAACATGTTAGCATTAGCATGTTAGCATTAGCTTGATGTTAGCATTAGCTTGTTAGCATTAGCATGTTAGCATTAGCATGTTAGCATTAGCTTGTTAGCATCAGCATGTTAGCATTAGCATGTTAGCATTAGCTTGTTAGCATGTGAGCATTAGCATGTTAGCATTAGCTTGTTAGCATGCTAGCATTAGCATGTTAGCATTAGCTTGTTAGCATGCTAGCATTAGCATGTTAGCATTAACATGTTAGCGTTAACATGTTAGCATGCTAGCATTAGCATGCTAGCATTAGCATGTTAGCATTAGCATGTTAGCATTAGCATGTTAGCATTAGCTTGTTAGCATGTGAGCATTATGTTAGCATTAGCATGTTAACATTAGCTTGTTAGCATGCGAGCATTAGCATGTTAGCATTAGCATATTAACATTAGCATGTTAGCATTAGCATTTTAGCATTATCATGTTAGCATTAGCTTGTTAGCATGCGAGCATTAGCATGTTAGCATTAGCATGTTAGCATGTGAGCATTAGCATGTTAGCATTATCTTGTTAGCATGTGAACATTAGCATGTTAGCATTAGCTTGTTAGCATGTGAGCATTTTAGCTTGTTAGCATGTGAGCATTAGCATGTTAGCATTAGCTTGTTAGCATGCTAGCATTAGCATGTTAGCATTAGCTTGTTAGCATGTTAGCATGCTAGCATTAGCATGTGAACATTAACATGTTAGCATTAGCTTGTTAGCATGTGAGCATTAGCATGTTAGCATTAACATGTTAGCATTAGCTTGTTAGCATGTGAACATTAGCATGTTAGCATTAGCTTGTTAGCATGTGAGCATTAGCATGTTAGCATTAGCATGTTAGCATTAGCTTGTTAGCATGCGAGCATTAGCATGTTAGCATTAGCATGCTAGCATTAGCTTGTTAGCATGTGAATATTAGCATGTTAGCATTAGCTTGTTAGCATGTGAGCATTAGCATGTTAACATTAACATGTTAGCATGCTAGCATTAGCATGTTAGCATTAGCATGTTAGCATTAGCTTGTTAGCATGCGAGCATTAACATGTTAGCATTAGCTTGTTAGCATGTTAGCATGTTAGCATTAGCTTGTTAGCATGTGAACATTAGCATGTTAGCATTAGCTTGTTAGCATGTGAGCATTAGCATGTTAGCATTAGCATGTTAGCATTAGCTTGTTAGCATGTTAGCATATTAGCATATTAGCATGTTAGCATGTTAGCATTAGCATGTTAGCATGATAGCATTAGCATGTTAGCATAAACATGTTAGCATGATAGCATGTCAGCATTAGCATGATATCATTAGCATGATAGCATTAACATATTAGCATGTTAGCATTAGCATGTTAGCATTAGCATGTTAGCATGATAGCATTAGCATGTTAGCATTAGCCATGATAGCATTAGCATGTTAGCATGTTAGCAGCATGTTAGCATTAGCTTGTTAGCATGATAGTATTAGCATGTTAGCATTAGCATGTTAGCATGATAGCATTAGCATGTTAGCATAAGCATGTTAGCATGATAGCATGTTAGCATTAGCATGATAGCATTAGCATGTTAGCATGATAGCATTAGCATGATAGTATTAGCATGTTAGGATTAGCATGTTAGCATTAACATGTTAGCATGTTAGCATTAGCATGTTAGCATGTTAGCATTAGCATGTTAGCATTAGCATGTTAGCATTAGCATGTTAGCATGATAGCATGATAGCATGATAGCATGCGCAGCATGTTAGCATTAGCTTGTTAGCATGATAGTATTAGCATGTTAGCATGTTAGCATGTTAGCATGTTAGCATGTTAGCATGTTAACATATTAGCATGTTAGCATGTAACATGTTAGCATTAGCATGTTAGCATTAGCATGTTAGCATTAGCATGTTAGCATTAGCATGTTAGCATGATAGCATTAGCATGTTAGCATTAGCATGTTAGCATTAGCATGTTAGCATTAGCATGTTAAAATAATAGCATGATAGCATGATTAGCATGTTAGCATGTTACCATGTTAGCAGCATGTTAGCATTAGCATGTTAGCATGATAGTATTAGCATGTTAGGATTAGCATGATAGCATTAGCATGTTAGCATGATAGCATTAGCATATTAGCATGTTAGCATGTTAACATGTTAGCATTAGCATGTTATGATTAGCATGTTAGCATTAGCATGTTAGCATGATAGCATTAGCATGTTAGCATGTTAGCATATTAGCATGTTAGCATGTTAGCATGTTAGCATGTTAGCATGTTAGCATGTTAGCATATTAACATGTTAGCATGTTAGCATTAGCATGTTAGCATTAGCATGTTAGCATTAGCATGTTAGCATTAGCATGTTAGCATGATAGCATTAACATGTTAGCATTAGCATGTTAGCATTAGCATGTTAAAATGATAGCATGATTAGCATGTTAGCATGTTAGCATGTTACCATGTTAGCAGCATGTTAGCATTAGCATGTTAGCATGATAGTATTAGCATGTTCGGATTAGCATGTTAGCATTAGCATGTTAGCATTAACATGTTAGCATTAACATGTTAGCATTAGCTTGTTAGCATGCGAGCATTAGCATGTTAGCATGTAACCATGCTAGCATGTTAGCATTATCTTGTTAGCATGCGAGCATTAGCATGTTAGCATTAGCATGTTAGCATTAGCTTCTTAGCATGCAAGCATTAGCATGTTAGCATCAGCATGTTAGAATTAACTTGTTAGCATGTTAGCATTAACTTGTTAAAATCAACATGTTAGCATTAGCATGTTAGCATTAGCTTGATGTTAGCATTAGCTTGTTAGCATTAGCATGTTAGCATTAGCATGTTAGCATTAGCTTGTTAGCATCAGCATGTTAGCATTAGCATGTTAGCATTAGCTTGTTAGCATGTGAGCATTAGCATGTTAGCATTAGCTTGTTAGCATGCTAGCATTAGCATGTTAGCATTAGCTTGTTAGCATGCTAGCATTAGCATGTTAGCATTAACATGTTAGCGTTAACATGTTAGCATGCTAGCATTAGCATGCTAGCATTAGCATGTTAGCATTAGCATGTTAGCATTAGCATGTTAGCATTAGCTTGTTAGCATGTGAGCATTATGTTAGCATTAGCATGTTAACATTAGCTTGTTAGCATGCGAGCATTAGCATGTTAGCATTAGCATATTAACATTAGCATGTTAGCATTAGCATTTTAGCATTATCATGTTAGCATTAGCTTGTTAGCATGCGAGCATTAGCATGTTAGCATTAGCATGTTAGCATGTGAGCATTAGCATGTTAGCATTATCTTGTTAGCATGTGAACATTAGCATGTTAGCATTAGCTTGTTAGCATGTGAGCATTTTAGCTTGTTAGCATGTGAGCATTAGCATGTTAGCATTAGCTTGTTAGCATGCTAGCATTAGCATGTTAGCATTAGCTTGTTAGCATGTTAGCATGCTAGCATTAGCATGTGAACATTAACATGTTAGCATTAGCTTGTTAGCATGTGAGCATTAGCATGTTAGCATTAACATGTTAGCATTAGCTTGTTAGCATGTGAACATTAGCATGTTAGCATTAGCTTGTTAGCATGTGAGCATTAGCATGTTAGCATTAGCATGTTAGCATTAGCTTGTTAGCATGCGAGCATTAGCATGTTAGCATTAGCATGCTAGCATTAGCTTGTTAGCATGTGAATATTAGCATGTTAGCATTAGCTTGTTAGCATGTGAGCATTAGCATGTTAACATTAACATGTTAGCATGCTAGCATTAGCATGCTAGCATTAGCATGTTAGCATTAGCATGTTAGCATTAGCTTGTTAGCATGCGAGCATTAACATGTTAGCATTAGCTTGTTAGCATGTTAGCATGTTAGCATTAGCTTGTTAGCATGTGAACATTAGCATGTTAGCATTAGCTTGTTAGCATGTGAGCATTAGCATGTTAGCATTAGCATGTTAGCATTAGCTTGTTAGCATGCTAGCATTAGCATGTTAGCATTAGCTTGTTAGCATGCTAGCATTAGCATGTTAGCATTAGCATGTTAGCATTAACATGTTAGCATTAACATGTTAGCATTAGCTTGTTAGCATGCTAGCATTAGCATGTTAGCATGTTAGCATGTTAGCATATTAGCATGTTAGCATGTTAGCATTAGCATGTTAGCATTAGCATGTTAGCGTCAACATGTTAGCATGCTAGCAGCATGTTAGCATTAGCATGTTAGCATGATAGTATTAGCATGTTAGGATTAGCATGTTAGCATTAGCATGTTAGCATTAGCTTGTTAGCATGATAGCATGATAGTATTAGCATGTTAGCATGTTAGTATGTTAGCAGCATGTTAGCATTAGCATGTTAGCATGATAATATTAGCATGTTAGGATTAGCATGTTAGCATTAGCATGTTAGCATGATAGCATTAGCATGTTAGCATGTTAGCATGTTAGCATATTAGCATATTAGCATGTTAGCATGTTAGCATTAGCATGTTAGCATGATAGCATTAGCATGTTAGGGTAAACATGTTATCATGATAGCATGTCAGCATTAGCATGATATCATTAGCATGTTAGCATTAGCATGTTAGCATGTTAGCATTAGCATGTTAGCATTAGCATGTTAGCATTAGCATGTTAGCATTAGCATGTTAGCATGATAGCATTAGCATGTTAGCATTAGCCATGATAGCATTAGCATGTTAGCATGTTAGCAGCATGTTAGCATTAGCTTGTTAGCATGATAGTATTAGCATGTTAGCATTAGCATGTTAGCATTAGCATGTTAGCATTAGCATGTTAGCATTATAGCATGATAGCATGATAGCATGATAGCATGTTAGCATGATAGCATTAGCATGTTAGCATTGGCATGATATCATTAGCATGTTAGCATGTTAGCAGCATGTTAGCATTAGCTTGTTAGCATGATAGCATTAGCATGTTAGCATTAGCATGTTAGCATGATAGCATTAGCATGTTAGCATGTTAGCATGTTAGCATGTTAGCATGTTAGCATGTTAACATGTTAGCATTAGCATGTTAGCATGATAGCATTAGCATGTTAGCATTCGCATGTTAGCATTAGCATGTTAAAATGATAGCATGATAGCATTAGCATGTTAGCATGTTACCATGCTAGCAGCATGTTAGCATTAGCATGTTAGCATGATAGGATTAGCATGTTAGCATTAGCATGTTAGCATGTTAGCATTAGCATGTTAGCATGTTAGCATGATAGCATTAGCATGTTAGCATGTTAGCATGATAGCATTAGCATGTTAGCATTAGCATGTTAGCATGATAGCAGCATCTTAGCATTAGCATGTTAGCATGATAAGATTAGCATGTTAGCATTAGCATGTTAGCATGATAGCATTATCATGTTAGCATTAACATGTTAGCATGATAGCATTACCATGATAGTATTAGCATGTTAGGATTAGCATGTTAGCATTAGCATGTTAGCATGATAGCATTAGTATGTTAGCATGTTAGCATTAGCATGTTAGCATTAGCATGTTAGCATGATAGCATTAGCATGATAGCATTAGCATGTTAGCATTAGCTTGTTAGCATGATAGCATGATAGCATTAGCATGTTAACATGTTGGTATGTTAGCAGCATGTTAGCATTAGCATGTTAGCATGATAATATTAGCATGTTAGGATTAGCATGTTAGCATTAGCATGTTATCATGATAGCATTAGCATGTTAGCATGTTAGCATATTAGCATATTAGCATATTAGCATGTTAGCATTAGCATGTTAGCATGATAGCATTAGCATGTTAGCATAAGCATGTTAGCATGATAGCATGTCAGCATTAGCATGATAGCATTAGCATGTTAGCATTAACATGTTATCATGTTAGCATTAGCATGTTAGCATGTTAGCATTAGCATGTTAACATATTAGCATGTTAGCATTAGCATGTTAGCATTAGCATGATAGCATGTTAGCATGTTAGCATTAGCATGTTAGCATTAGCATGTTAGCATTAGCATGATAGCAATAGCATGTTAGCATGTTAGCATGTTAGCAGCATGTTAGCATTAGCATGTTAGCATGATAGTATTAGCATGTTAGGATTAGCATGTTAGCATTAGCATGTTAGCATGTTAGCATTAGCATGTTAGCATTAGCATGTTAGCATGTTAGCATATTAGCATGTTAGTATGTTAGCATTAGCATGATAGCATTAGCATGTTAGCATGTTAGCATATTAGCATATTAGCATGTTAGCATGTTAGCATTAGCATGTTAGCATGATAGCATTAGCATGTTAGCATAAACATGTTAGCATGATAGCATGTCAGCATTAGGATGATATCATTAGCATGATAGCATTAACATGTTAGCATGTTAGCATTAGCATGTTAGCATTAGCATGTTAGCATTAGCATGTTAGCATGATAGCATTAGCATGTTAGCATTAGCCATGATAGCATTAGCATGTTAGCATGTTAGCAGCATGTTAGCATTAGCTTGTTAGCATGATAGTATTAGCATGTTAGCATTAGCATGTTAGCATGATAGCATTAGCATGTTAGCATAAGCATGTTAGCATGATAGCATGTTAGCATTAGCATGATAGCATTAGCATGTTAGCATGATAGCATTAGCATGATAGTATTAGCATGTTAGGATTAGCATGTTAGCATTAACATGTTAGCATGTTAGCATTAGCATGTTAGCATGTTAGCATTAGCATGTTAGCATTAGCATGTTAGCATTAGCATGTTAGCATGATAGCATGATAGCATGATAGCATGATAGCATGCGCAGCATGTTAGCATTAGCTTGTTAGCATGATAGTATTAGCATGTTAGCATGTTAGCATGTTAGCATGTTAGCATGTTAGCATGTTAGCATGTTAACATATTAGCATGTTAGCATGTAACATGTTAGCATTAGCATGTTAGCATTAGCATGTTAGCATTAGCATGTTAGCATTAGCATGTTAGCATGATAGCATTAGCATGTTAGCATTAGCATGTTAGCATTAGCATGTTAAAATAATAGCATGATAGCATGATTAGCATGTTAGCATGTTACCATGTTAGCAGCATGTTAGCATTAGCATGTTAGCATGATAGTATTAGCATGTTAGGATTAGCATGATAGCATTAGCATATTAGCATGTTAGCATGTTAACATGTTAGCATTAGCATGTTATGATTAGCATGTTAGCATTAGCATGTTAGCATGATAGCATTAGCATGTTAGCATGTTAGCATATTAGCATGTTAGCATGTTAGCATGTTAGCATGTTAGCATGTTAGCATGTTAGCATATTAACATGTTAGCATGTTAGCATTAGCATGTTAGCATTAGCATGTTAGCATTAGCATGTTAGCATGATAGCATTAACATGTTAGCATTAGCATGTTAGCATTAGCATGTTAAAATGATAGCATGATTAGCATGTTAGCATGTTAGCATGTTAGCAGCATGTTAGCATTAGCATGTTAGCATGATAGTATTAGCATGTTAGGATTAGCATGTTAGCATTAGCATGTTAGCATTAACATGTTAGCATTAACATGTTAGCATTAGCTTGTTAGCATGCGAGCATTAGCATGTTAGCATGTAACCATGCTAGCATGTTAGCATTATCTTGTTAGCATGCGAGCATTAGCATGTTAGCATTAGCATGTTAGCATTAGCTTCTTAGCATGCAAGCATTAGCATGTTAGCATCAGCATGTTATAATTAACTTGTTAGCATGTTAGCATTAACTTGTTAAAATCAACATGTTAGCATTAGCATGTTAGCATTAGCTTGATGTTAGCATTAGCTTGTTAGCATTAGCATGTTAGCATTAGCATGTTAGCATTAGCTTGTTAGCATTAGCTTGTTAGCATGTGAGCATTAGCATGTTAGCATTAGCTTGTTAGCATGCTAGCATTAGCATGTTAGCATTAGCTTGTTAGCATGCTAGCATTAGCATGTTAGCATTAACATGTTAGCGTTAACATGTTAGCATGCTAGCATTAGCATGCTAGCATTAGCATGTTAGCATTAGCATGTTAGCATTAGCATGTTAGCATTAGCTTGTTAGCATGTGAGCATTATGTTAGCATTAGCATGTTAACATTAGCTTGTTAGCATGCGAGCATTAGCATGTTAGCATTAGCATATTAACATTAGCATGTTAGCATTAGCATTTTAGCATTATCATGTTAGCATTAGCTTGTTAGCATGCGAACATTAGCATGTTAGCATTAGCATGTTAGCATGTGAGCATTAGCATGTTAGCATTATCTTGTTAGCATGTGAACATTAGCATGTTAGCATTAGCTTGTTAGCATGTGAGCATTTTAGCTTGTTAGCATGTGAGCATTAGCATGTTAGCATTAGCTTGTTAGCATGCTAGCATTAGCATGTTAGCATTAGCTTGTTAGCATGTTAGCATGCTAGCATTAGCATGTGAACATTAACATGTTAGCATTAGCTTGTTAGCATGTGAGCATTAGCATGTTAGCATTAACATGTTAGCATTAGCTTGTTAGCATGTGAACATTAGCATGTTAGCATTAGCTTGTTAGCATGTGAGCATTAGCATGTTAGCATTAGCATGTTAGCATTAGCTTGTTAGCATGCGAGCATTAGCATGTTAGCATTAGCATGCTAGCATTAGCTTGTTAGCATGTGAATATTAGCATGTTAGCATTAGCTTGTTAGCATGTGAGCATTAGCATGTTAACATTAACATGTTAGCATGCTAGCATTAGCATGCTAGCATTAGCATGTTAGCATTAGCATGTTAGCATTAGCTTGTTAGCATGCGAGCATTAACATGTTAGCATTAGCTTGTTAGCATGTTAGCATGTTAGCATTAGCTTGTTAGCATGTGAACATTAGCATGTTAGCATTAGCTTGTTAGCATGTGAGCATTAGCATGTTAGCATTAGCATGTTAGCATTAGCTTGTTAGCATGTTAGCATATTAGCATATTAGTATATTAGCATTAGCATGTTAGCATGATAGCATGATAGCATGATAGCATTAGCATGTTAGCATGTTAGCAGCATGTTAGCATTAGCATGTTAGCATGTTAGCATATTAGCATGTTAGTATATTAGCATTAGCATGTTAGCATGATAGCATGATAGCATGATAGCATTAGCATGTTAGCATGTTAGCAGCATGTTAGCATTAGCATGTTAGCATGATAGTATTAGCATGTTAGGATTAGCATGTTAGCATTATCATGTTAGCATTAGCATGTTAGCATGATAGCATTAGCATGTTAGCATTAGTATGTTAGCATGCTAGCATGTTAGCATTAGCATGTTAGCATTAGCATGTTAGCATGTTAGCATTAGCATGTTAGCATGTTAGCATGTTAGCATGTTAGGATTAGCATGTTAGCATTAGCATGTTAGCATATTAGCATGCTAGCAGCATGTTAGCATTAGCATGTTAGCATGATAGGATTAGCATGTTAGCATTAGCATGTTAGCATGTTAGCATTAGCATGTTAGCATGTTAGCATGTTAGCATGTTAGCATGATAGCATTAGCATGTTAGCATGTTAGCATGATAGCATTAGCATGTTAGCATTAGCATGTTAGCATGATAGCAGCATGTTAGCATTAGGATGTTAGCATGATATATTAGCATGTTAGCATTAGCATGTTAACATATTAGCATGTTAGCATTAGCATGTTAGCGTCAACATGTTAGCATGCTAGCAGCATGTTAGCATTAGCATGTTAGCATGATAGGATTAGCATGTTAGCATTAGCATGTTAGCATGATAGCATTAGCATGTTAGCATGTTAGCATTAGCATGTTAGCATGATAGCATTATCATGTTAGCATTAACATGTTAGCATGATAGCATTAGCATGATAGTATTAGCATGTTATGATTAGCATGTTAGCATTAGCATGTTAGCATGATAGCATTAGCATGTTAGCATGTTAGCATTAGCATGTTAGCATTAGCATGATAGCATGTTAGCATTAGCATGTTAGCATTAGCATGTTAGCATGATAGCATGATAGCAATAGCATGTTAGCATGTTAGCATCATGTTAGCATTAGCATGTTAGCATGATAGTATTAGCATGTTAGGATTAGCATGTTAGCATTAGCATGTTAGCATGTTAGCATTAGCATGTTAGCATGTTAGCATTAGCATGTTAGCATGTTAGCATGTTAGCATTAGCATGATAGCATGATAGCATTAGCATGATAGCATTAGCATGTTAGCATTAGCTTGTTAGCATGATAGCATGATAGTATTAGCATGTTAGCATGTTAGTATGTTAGCAGCATGTTAGCATTAGCATGTTAGCATGATAATATTAGCATGTTAGGATTAGCATGTTAGCATTAGCATGTTAGCATGATAGCATTAGCATGTTAGCATGTTAGCATATTAGCATATTAGCATGTTAGCATGTTAGCATTAGCATGTTAGCATGATAGCATTAGCATGTTAGCATAAACATGTTAGCATGATAGCATGTCAGCATTAGCATGATATCATTAGCATGTTAGCATTAGCTTGTTAGCATGTAAGCATTAGCATGTTAGCATTAGCTTGTTAGCATGTTAGAATCAACATGTTATCATTAGCATGTTAGCTTGTTAGCATGTTAACATTAGCTTGTTCGCATGTTAGCTTCAACATGTATCATTAACATGGTAGCATTAGCTTGTTAGAATGTTAGCATTAGCTTGTTAGCATTAGCATGTTAGCATTAGCTTGTTAGCATGCTAGCATTAGCATGTTAGCATTAACATGTTAGCATTAGATTGTTAGCATGCTAGCATTAGCATGTTAGCATTAGCATAACATGTTAGCATATTATCATGTTAGCATTAGCATGTTAGCATTAGCATGTTAGCGTCAACATGTTAGCATGCTAGCAGCATGTTAGCATTAGCATGTTAGCATGTTAGCATTAACATGTTAGCATTGGCATGTTAGCATTAGCATGTTAGAATGATAGCATGATAGCATTAGCATGTTAGCATGTTAGCATGTTACCATGTTAGCAGCATGTTAGCATTAACATGTTAGCATGATAGTATTAGCATGTTAGGATTAGCATGATAGCATTAGCATGTTAGCATGATAGCATTAGCATGTTAGCATGTTAGCATGATAGCATTACCATGTTAGCATTAGCATGTTAGCATGTTAGCATGTTAGCATATTACCATGTTAACATGTTAGCATTAGCATGTTAGCATGATAGCATTAGCATGTTAGCATGTTAGCATATTAGCATGTTAGCATGTTAGCATTAGCATGTTAGCATGATAGCATTAACATGTTACCATAAGCATGTTAGCATGATAGCATGATAGCATTAGCATGTTAGCATGTTAGCAGCATGTTAGCATTAGTATGTTAGCATGTTAGCGTGTTAGCATATTAGCATGTTAGTATGTTAGCATTAGCATGTTAGCATGATAGCATTAGCATGTTAGCATGATAGCATGATAGCATTAGCATGTTAGCATGTTAGCAGCATGTTAGCATTAGCATGTTAGCATTAGCTTGTTAGCATGTGAGCATTAGCATGTTAGCATTAGCATGTTAGCATTAGCATGTTAGCATGTTATCATTAGCATGTTAGCATTAGCTTGTTAGCATGTGAACATTATTATGTTAGCATTAGATTGTTAGCATGTGAGCATTAGCATGTTAGCATTAGCATGTTAGCATTAGCTTGTTAGCATGTTAGCATTAGCATGTTAGCATTAACATATTAGCGTTAACATGTTAGCATGCTAGCATTAGCATGCTAGCATTAGCATGTTAGCATTAGCATGTTAGCATCAGCATGTTAGCATTAGCATGTTAGCATTAACATGTTAGCATTATCTTGTTAGCATGCGAGCATTAGCATGCTAAATGCCTAAATTGTAAATTGTAACATTATCATGTTAACATTAGCTTGTTAGCATGCAAGCATTAGCATGTTAGCATGTTAGCATTAGCATGTTAACATTAGCATGTGAGCTTGTTAGCATGTTAGCATTAGCTTGTTAGAATCATCATGTTAGCATTAGCATGTTAGCATTAGCTTGATGTTAGCATTAGCTTGTTAGCATTAGCATGTTAGCATTAGCATGTTAACATTAGCTTGTTAACATGTGAGCATTAGCATGTTATCATTAGCTTGTTAGCATGTTAGAATCAACATGTTATCATTAGCATGTTAGCATTAGCTTGTTCGCATGTTAGCTTCAACATGTATCATTAACATGTTAGCATTAGCTTGTTAGCATGTTAGCATTAGCTTGTTAGCATTAGCATGTTAGCATTAACTTGTTAGCATTAGATTGTTAACATGCTAGCATTAGCATGTTAGCATTAACATAACATGTTAGCATATTAGCATGTTAGCATGTTAGCATTAGCATGTTAGCATTAGCATGTTAGCGTCAACATGTTAGCATGCTAGCAGCATGTTAGCATTAGCATGTTAGCATGATAGTATTAGCATGTTAGGATTAGCATGTTAGCATTAGCATGTTAGCATGATATCATTAGCATGTTAGCATGTTAGCATATTAGCATGTTAGCATGTTAGCATGTTAGCATGTTAGCATTAGCATGTTAGCATGATAGCATTAGCATGTTAGCATAAGCATGTTAGCATGATAGCATTAGCATGTTAGCATGTTAGCAGCATGTTAGCATTAGCATGTTAGCATGTTAGCATATTAGCATGTTAGTATATTAGCATTAGCATGTTAGCATGATAGCATGATAGCATGATAGCATTAGCATGTTAGCATGTTAGCAGCATGTTAGCATTAGCATGTTAGCATGATAGTATTAGCATGTTAGGATTAGCATGTTAGCATTATCATGTTAGCATATTAGCATGTTAGCATGTTAGCATTAGCATGTTAGCATTAGCATGTTAGCATGATAGCATTAGCATGTTAGCATTAGTATGTTAGCATGCTAGCATGTTAGCATTAGCATGTTAGCATTAGCATGTTAGCATGTTAGCATTAGCATGTTAGCATGTTAGCATGTTAGCATGTTAGGATTAGCATGTTAGCATTAGCATGTTAGCATATTAGCATGCTAGCAGCATGTTAGCATTAGCATGTTAGCATGATAGGATTAGCATGTTAGCATTAGCATGTTAGCATGTTAGCATGTTAGCATTAGCATGTTAGCATGTTAGCATGTTAGCATGTTAGCATGTTAGCATGTTAGCATGATAACATTAGCATGTTAGCATGTTAGCATGATAGCATTAGCATGTTAGCATTAGCATGTTAGCATGATAGCAGCATGTTAGCATTAGGATGTTAGCATGATATATTAGCATGTTAGCATTAGCATGTTAACATATTAGCATGTTAGCATTAGCATGTTAGCGTCAACATGTTAGCATGCTAGCAGCATGTTAGCATTAGCATGTTAGCATGATAGGATTAGCATGTTAGCATTAGCATGTTAGCATGATAGCATTAGCATGTTAGCATGTTAGCATTAGCATGTTAGCATGATAGCATTATCATGTTAGCATTAACATGTTAGCATGATAGCATTAGCATGATAGTATTAGCATGTTATGATTAGCATGTTAGCATTAGCATGTTAGCATGATAGCATTAGCATGTTAGCATGTTAGCATTAGCATGTTAGCATTAGCATGATAGCATGTTAGCATTAGCATGTTAGCATTAGCATGTTAGCATGATAGCATGATAGCAATAGCATGTTAGCATGTTAGCATCATGTTAGCATTAGCATGTTAGCATGATAGTATTAGCATGTTAGGATTAGCATGTTAGCATTAGCATGTTAGCATGTTAGCATTAGCATGTTAGCATGTTAGCATTAGCATGTTAGCATGTTAGCATGTTAGCATTAGCATGATAGCATGATAGCATTAGCATGATAGCATTAGCATGTTAGCATTAGCTTGTTAGCATGATAGCATGATAGTATTAGCATGTTAGCATGTTAGTATGTTAGCAGCATGTTAGCATTAGCATGTTAGCATGATAATATTAGCATGTTAGGATTAGCATGTTAGCATTAGCATGTTAGCATGATAGCATTAGCATGTTAGCATGTTAGCATATTAGTATATTAGCATGTTAGCATGTTAGCATTAGCATGTTAGCATGATAGCATTAGCATGTTAGCATAAACATGTTAGCATGATAGCATGTCAGCATTAGCATGATATCATTAGCATGATAGCATTAACATGTTAGCATGTTAGCATTAGCATGTTAGCATTAGCATGTTAGCATTAGCATGTTAGCATTAGCATGTTAGCATTAGCATGTTAGCATGATAGCATTAGCATGTTAGCATTAGCCATGATAGCATTAGCATGTTAGCATGTTAGCAGCATGTTAGCATTAGCTTGTTAGCATGATAGTATTAGCATGTTAGCATTAGCATGTTAGCATGATAGCATTAGCATGTTAGCATAAGCATGTTAGCATGATAGCATGTTAGCATTAGCATGATAGCATTAGCATGTTAGCATGATAGCATTAGCATGATAGTATTAGCATGTTAGGATTAGCATGTTAGCATTAACATGTTAGCATGTTAGCATTAGCATGTTAGCATTAGCATGTTAGCATTAGCATGTTAGCATGATAGCATGATAGCATGATAGCATTAGCATGTTAGCATGATAGCATTAGCATGTTAGCATTGGCATGTTAGCATGATAGCATTAGCATGTTAGCATGTTAGCATGTTAGCATGTTAGCATGTTAGCATGTTAACATGTTAGCATTAGCATGTTAGCATGATAGCATTAGCATGTTAGCATTCGCATGTTAGCATTAGCATGTGAAAATGATAGCATGATAGCATTAGCATGTTAGCATGTTACCATGCTAGCAGCATGTTAGCATTAGCATGTTAGCATGATAGGATTAGCATGTTAGCATTAGCATGTTAGCATGTTAGCATTAGCATGTTAGCATGTTAGCATGTTAGCATGTTAGCATGATAGCATTAGCATGTTAGCATGTTAGCATGATAGCATTAGCATGTTAGCATTAGCATGTTAGCATGATAGCAGCATCTTAGCATTAGCATGTTAGCATGATAAGATTAGCATGTTAGCATTAGCATGTTAGCATGATAGCATTAGCATGTTAGCATGTTAGCATGTTAGCATGTTAACATGTTAGCATTAGCATGTTAGCATGATAGCATTATCATGTTAGCATTAACATGTTAGCATGATAGCATTACCATGATAGTATTAGCATGTTAGGATTAGCATGTTAGCATATTAGCATGTTAGCATGTTAGCATATTAGCATGTTAGCATGTTAGCATGATAGCATTAGCATGTTAGCATAAGCATGTTAGCATGATAGTATGATAGCATTATCATGTTAGCATGTTAGCAGCATGTTAGCATTAGCATGTTAGCATATTAGCATGTTAGTAGGTTAGCATTAGCATGTTAGCATGATAGCATTAGCATGTTAGCATTAGCATGTTAGCATGTTAGCATGATAGCATGATAGCATTAGCATGTTAGCATGTTAGCATTAGCATGTTAACATTAGCTTGTTAGCATGTGAGCATTATCATGTTAGCATTAACATGTTAGCATTAGCTTGTTAGCATCCTAGCATTAGCATGTTAGCATTAGCTTGTTAGCATGCTAGCATTAGCATGTTAGCATTAGCATGTTAGCATTAGATTGTTAGCATGCTAGCATTAGCATGTTAGCATTAGCATGTTAGCATCAGCATGTTAGCATTAGCATGTTAGCATTAACATGTTAGCATTAGCTTGTTAGCATGCGAGCATTAGCGTGTTAGCATTAGCATGTTAGCATTAGCATGTTAGCATTAGCATGTTAGCATTAGCATGTTAGCATGCGAGCATTAGCATGTTAGCATTAGCTTGTTAGCATGTGAGAATTAGCACGTTAGCATGTTAGCATTAGCATGTTAGCATTAGCATGTGAGCTTGTTAGCATGTTAGCATTAACTTGTTAAAATCAACATGTTAGCATTAGCATGTTAGCATTAGCTTGATGTTAGCATTAGCTTGTTAGCATTAGCATGTTAGCATTAGCATGTTAGCATTAGCATGTTAGCATTAACTTGTTAGCATGTTAGCATTAGCATGTTAGCATTAGCATGTTAGCATTAGCTTGTTAGCATGTTAGAATCAACATGTTATCATTAGCATGTTAGCTTGTTAGCATGTTAACATTAGCTTGTTCGCATGTTAGCTTCAACATGTATCATTAACATGGTAGCATTAGCTTGTTAGAATGTTAGCATTAGCTTGTTAGCATTAGCATGTTAGCATTAGCTTGTTAGCATGCTAGCATTAGCATGTTAGCATTAACATGTTAGCATTAGATTGTTAGCATGCTAGCATTAGCATGTTAGCATTAGCATAACATGTTAGCATATTAGCATGTTAGCATTAGCATGTTAGCATTAGCATGTTAGCGTCAACATGTTAGCATGCTAGCAGCATGTTAGCATTAGCATGTTAGCATGATAGTATTAGCATGTTAGGATTAGCATGTTAGCATTAGCATGTTAGCATGATAACATTAGCATGTTAGTATGTTAGCATGATAGCATTAGCATGTTAGCATGTTAGCATTAGCATGTTAGCATGATAGCATTAGCATGTTAGCATTAGCATGTTAGCATGTTAGCAGCATGTTAGCATTAGCATGTTAGCATTAGCTTGTTAGCATTAGCATGTTAGCATGATAGCATGATAGCATTAGCATGTTAGCATGTTATCAGCATGTTAGCATTAGCATGTTAGCATTAGCTTGTTAGCATGAGAGCATTAGCATGTTAGCATTAACATGTTAGCATTGGCATGTTAGCATTAGCTTGTTAGCATGCTAGCATTAGCATGCTAGCATTAGCATGTTAGCATTAGATTGTTAGCATGCTAGCATGTTAGCATTAGCATGTTAGCATTAGCATGTTAGCATTAACATGTTAGCATTAACATGTTAGCATTAGCTTGTTAGCATGCGAGCATTAGCATGTTAGCATGTAACCATGCTAGCATGTTAGCATTATCTTGTTAGCATGCGAGCATTAGCATGTTAGCATTAGCATGTTAGCATTAGCTTCTTAGCATGCAAGCATTAGCATGTTAGCATCAGCATGTTAGAATTAACTTGTTAGCATGTTAGCATCAACATGTTAGCATGCGTTCATTATCATGTTAGCCTTATCATGTTAGCATTAGCTTGTTAGCATGTGAGCATTAGCATGTTAGCATTAACTTGTTAGCATGCGAGCATTAGCATGTTAGCATTAGATTGTTAGCATTAGCATGTTAGCATCAGCATGTTAGCATTAGCATGTTAGCATTAGCATGTTAGCATTAACATGTTAGCATTAGCTTGTTAGCATGCGAGCATTAGCATGTTAACATTAACTTGTTAGCATGCGAGCATTAGCATGTTAGCATTAGCATATTAACATTAGCATGTTAGCATTAGCATTTTAGCATTATCATGTTAGCATTAGCTTGTTAGCATGCGAGCATTAGCATGTTAGCATTAGCTTGTTAGCATGCTAGCATTAGCATGTTAGCATTAGCATGTTAGCATCAGCATGTTAGCATTATCTTGTTAGCATTAGCTTGTTAGCATGCGAGCATTAGCATGTTAGCATTAGCTTGTTAGCATGCGAGCATTAGCATGTTAGCATTAGCATGTTAGCATTAGCATGTTAGCATTAGCATGTTAGCATTAGCTTGTTAAGATGCGAGCATTAGCATGTTAGCATTAGCTTGTTAGCATGTGAGAATTAGCATGTTAGCATGTTAGCATTAGCATGTTAGCATTAGCATGTGAGCTTGTTAGCATGTTAGCATTAACTTGTTAAAATCAACATGTTAGCATTAGCATGTTAGCATTAGCTTGATGTTAGCATTAGCTTGTTAGCATTAGCATGTTAGCATTAGCATGTTAGCATTAGCTTGTTAGCATGTGGTAAACATGTTAGCATGATAGCATGTCAGCATTAGCATGTTAACATTAGCTTGTTAACATGTGAGCATTAGCATGTTATCATTAGCTTGTTAGCATGTTATAATCAACATGTTATCATTAGCATGTTAGCATTAGCTTGTTCGCATGTTAGCTTCAACATGTATCATTAACATGTTAGCATTAGCTTGTTAGCATGTTAGCATTAGCTTGTTAGCATTAGCATGTTAGCATTAACTTGTTAGCATTAGATTGTTAGCATGCTAGCATTAGCATGTTAGCATTAACATAACATGTTAGCATATTAGCATGTTAGCATGTTAGCATTAGCATGTTAGCATTAGCATGTTAGCGTCAACATGTTAGCATGCTAGCAGCATGTTAGCATTAGCATGTTAGCATGTTAGCATTAGCTTGTTAGCATTAGCATGTTAGCATTAACTTGTTAGCATTAGATTGTTAGCATGCTAGCATTAGCATGTTAGCATTAACATAACATGTTAGCATATTAGCATGTTAGCATGTTAGCATTAGCATGTTAGCATTAGCATGTTAGCGTCAACATGTTAGCATGCTAGCAGCATGTTAGCATTAGCATGTTAGCATGATAGTATTAGCATGTTAGGATTAGCATGTTAGCATTAGCATGTTAGCATGATATCATTAGCATGTTAGCATATTAGCATGTTAGCATGTTAGCATGTTAGCATGTTAGCATTAGCATGTTAGCATGATAGCATTAGCATGTTAGCATAAGCATGTTAGCATGATAGCATTAGCATGTTAGCATGTTAGCAGCATGTTAGCATTAGCATGTTAGCATGTTAGCATATTAGCATGTTAGTATATTAGCATTAGCATGTTAGCATGATAGCATGATAGCATTAGCATGTTAGCATGTTAGCAGCATGTTAGCATTAGCATGTTAGCATGATAGTATTAGCATGTTAGGATTAGCATGTTAGCATTATCATGTTAGCATATTAGCATGTTAGCATGTTAGCATTAGCATGTTAGCATTAGCATGTTAGCATGATAGCATTAGCATGTTAGCATTAGCATGTTAGCATGTTAGCATTAGCATGTTAGCATGTTAGCATGTTAGCATTAGCATGTTAGCATATTAGCATGTTAGCATTAGCATGTTAGCGTCAACATGTTAGCATGCTAGCAGCATGTTAGCATTAGCATGTTAGCATGATAGGATTAGCATGTTAGCATTAGCATGTTAGCATGTTAGCATTAGCATGTTAGCATGTTAGCATGTTAGCATGATAGCATTAGCATGTTAGCATGTTAGCATGATAGCATTAGCATGTTAGCATTAGCATGTTAGCATGATAGCAGCATGTTAGCATTAGGATGTTAGCATGATATATTAGCATGTTAGCATTAGCATGTTAGCATGTTAGCATATTAGCATGTTAGCATGTTAGCATTAGCATGTTAGCGTCAACATGTTAGCATGCTAGCAGCATTTTAGCATTAGCATGTTAGCATGATAGCATTAGCATGTTAGCATGTTAGCATTAGCATGTTAGCATGATAGCATTATCATGTTAGCATTAACATGTTAGCATGATAGCATTAGCATGATAGTATTAGCATGTTATGATTAGCATGTTAGCATTAGCATGTTAGCATGATAGCATTAGCATTAGCATGTTAGCATTAGCATGATAGCATGTTAGCATTAGCATGTTAGCATTAGCATGTTAGCATGATAGCATGATAGCAATAGCATGTTAGCATGTTAGCATCATGTTAGCATTAGCATGTTAGCATGATAGTATTAGCATGTTAGGATTAGCATGTTAGCATTAGCATGTTAGCATGTTAGCATTAGCATGTTAGCATGTTAGCATGTTAGCATTAGCATGTTAGCATGTTAGCATTAGCATGATAGCATGATAGCATTAGCATGATAGCATTAGCATGTTAGCATTAGCTTGTTAGCATGATAGCATGATAGTATTAGCATGTTAGCATGTTAGTATGTTAGCAGCATGTTAGCATTAGCATGTTAGCATGATAATATTAGCATGTTAGGATTAGCATGTTAGCATTAGCATGTTAGCATGATAGCATTAGCATGTTAGCATGTTAGCATATTAGCATATTAGCATGTTAGCATGTTAGCATTAGCATGTTAGCATGATAGCATTAGCATGTTAGCATAAACATGTTAGCATGATAGCATGTCAGCATTAGCATGATATCATTAGCATGATAGCATTAACATGTTAGCATGTTAGCAGCATGTTAGCATTAGCTTGTTAGCATGATAGTATTAGCATGTTAGCATTAGCATGTTAGCATTAGCATGTTAGCATTAGCATGTTAGCATGATAGCATGATAGCATGATAGCATTAGCATGTTAGCATGATAGCATTAGCATGTTAGCATTGGCATGATATCATTAGCATGTTAGCATGTTAGCAGCATGTTAGCATTAGCTTGTTAGCATGATAGCATTAGCATGTTAGCATTAGCATGTTAGCATGATAGCATTAGCATGTTAGCATGTTAGCATGTTAGCATGTTAACATGTTAGCATTAGCATGTTAGCATGATAGCATTAGCATGTTAGCATTCGCATGTTAGCATTAGCATGTTAAAATGATAGCATGATAGCATTAGCATGTTAGCATGTTACCATGCTAGCAGCATGTTAGCATTAGCATGTTAGCATGATAGGATTAGCATGTTAGCATTAGCATGTTAGCATGTTAGCATTAGCATGTTAGCATGTTAGCATGTTAGCATGTTAGCATGTTAGCATGATAGCATTAGCATGTTAGCATGTTAGCATGATAGCATTAGCATGTTAGCATTAGCATGTTAGCATGATAGCAGCATCTTAGCATTAGCATGTTAGCATGATAAGATTAGCATGTTAGCATTAGCATGTTAGCATGATAGCATTAGCATGTTAGCATGTTAGCATGTTAGCATGTTAGCATGTTAATATGTTAGCATTAGCATGTTAGCATGATAGCATTATCATGTTAGCATTAACATGTTAGCATGATAGCATTACCATGATAGTATTAGCATGTTAGGATTAGCATGTTAGCATTAGCATGTTAGCATGATAGCATTAGCATGTTAGCATGTTAGCATTAGCATGTTAGCATTAGCATGTTAGCATGATAGCATTAGCATGATAGCATTAGCATGTTAGCATTAGCTTGTTAGCATGATAGCATGATAGCATTAGCATGTTAGCATGTTAGTATGTTAGCAGCATCAACATCAAAGTCCTTTCCAATCCGCAGTGGCGTGAAACAGGGTTGCGTTCTTGCACCAACCCTCTTCGGAATCTTCTTCTCCCTAGTACTGTCAGCTGCTTTTGGCTCATGTCCTGAAGGTGTCTACCTACACACCAGAGCTGATGGCAAACTCTTCAACCTTGCGCGTCTGCGCTCTAAGACCAAGGTGACCAGTGTCCTCCTGAGGGAAATGCTTTTTGCTGATGATGCAGCACTAGCATCCCACACCGAGTCTGGACTCCAGGGGCTGATGGACAGGCTTTCATCTGCTTGTAAGGAGTTCTGTCTTACCATCAGTATAAAGAAGACCAATGTCATGGGACAGGATGTTGGAACTCCACTCTCCATTGACATCGAGGGTCAGACTCTGGAATGTGTTAACACCTTCACATACCTCGGATCTGCAATCTCCAGCGATCTTTCCCTTGACACAGAACTGGGCACCCGTCTTGCAAGAGCCGCCACAGTGATGGCCAGGCTGTCACAAAGAGTGTGGTCAAACAACCACCTAGCTACGCGCACAAAACTCCAGGTCTACCAAGCCTGCGTCGTCAGCACCCTGATGTATGGCAGCGAGGCCTGGACCACATACACCAGACATGAGAAACGACTCAACAGCTTCCACCTGCGTTGTCTACGTCGCATCCTGGGAATCTCTTGGCAGGACAAAATTCCCAACACAGAAGTCCTGGAACGTGCTCACTCCACCAGCATGTTCACCATGCTGAGCCAGCGCCGCCTCAGGTGGCTTGGCCATGTCCACAGGATGGACCCCAGCCGGCTCCCCAGGGCCGTCCTGTATGGAGAGCTGTCAACAGGCTCCAGACCTCTTGGTCGCCCACGCCTGCGCTTCAGGGACGTTTGCAAACGTGACATGAAGCAGGCAGGCATTGACCACAACAGCTGGGAGGAAGCTGCAAAGGACCGTGGCGTATGGAGGCGGACTGTCGCTGCAGGAACTCGCCGTGCCGAGGAGAGACACATCTCTTTGCTGCAGGCGAAGAGACAGAAGAGGAAACTGCGTGAAGCAGCCCCCACTCCTGTGCCAGTCCCCTCTCGTTTTGTCTGCACCAACTGCGCTAAAGACTGTCACCCCGGAGCGGGGCTGTCCAGCCACAGCCGTCGCTGCAAGAAATCATGACCACCCAGGCGCAATCCATCGTCATCACTGACGGACGGATGCCTATGATGTTAGCAGCATGTTAGCATTAGCATGTTAGCATGATAATATTAGCATGTTAGGATTAGCATGTTAGCATTAGCATGTTATCATGATAGCATTAGCATGTTAGCATGTTAGCATATTAGCATATTAGCATATTAGCATGTTAGCATGATAGCATTAGCATGTTAGCATAAGCATGTTAGCATGATAGCATGTCAGCATTAGCATGATAGCATTAGCATGTTAGCATTAACATGTTATCATGTTAGCATTAGCATGTTAGCATGTTAGCATTAGCATGTTAACATATTAGCATGTTAGCATTAGCATGTTAGCATTAGCATGATAGCATGTTAGCATTAGCATGTTAGCATTAGCATGTTAGCATGATAGCATGATAGCAATAGCATGTTAGCATGTTAGCATGTTAGCATGTTAGCAGCATGTTAGCATTAGCATGTTAGCATGATAGTATTAGCATGCTAGCATTAGCATGTTAGCATGTTAGCATGTTAGCATTAGCATGTTAGCATGTTAGCATTAGCATGTTAGCATGTTAGCATATTAGCATGTTAGTATGTTAGCATTAGCATGATAGCATTAGCATGTTAGCATGATAGCATTAGCATGAACAGGTCAACAGCAATGGCCTTAATGGAGCTAACAGAGGAGATCACCAGCAGTATTGATAGCCAGAAATACGTCTTAGGGGTATTTATAGATTTGAAAAAAGCATTTGATTGCATTAATCATGAGATATTATTAAAAAAAATTGAAAGGTATGGTATAAGGGGTGTGGCGCTAAACTGGCTGAAAAGCTACATGCAACACAGGCAACAGTTTGTACAGATGGGTGACTATAAATCACCATGGGCAGACATTACTTGTGGAGTCCCACAGGGGTCAGTGTTAGGACCATTATTGTTTATTTTATACATCAATGATATATGTAGTGTATCAAAAGTGTTGAAATTTGTTTTATTTGCTGACGACACAAATGCCTTCTGTTCAGGGGAAAATCTGCAGCAGCTTTTGCAGGTCACCTCAGCAGAACTGAGGAAATTAAAACACTGGTTTGATATAAATAAATTATCACTAAACTTGAGTAAAACCAAGTTTATGTTATTCGGAAACCGTGCAATAGATACACAAGTACAGTTGTCAATAGAAAATGTTAACATTGAAAGAGTATATGAAAATACATTTCTGGGTGTTTTGTTGAACCACCAGATTTGCTGGAAACCCCATATAAATTATGTGAGAACAAAGCTTGCACGGAGCATTGCAGTTTTAGGGTAGCATTAACATGTTAGCATTAGCTTGTTAGCATGTGAACATTAGCATGTTAGCATTAGCTTGTTAGCATGTGAGCATTAGCATGTTAGCATTAGCATGTTAGCATTAGCTTGTTAGCATGCGAGCATTAGCATGTTAGCATTAGCATGCTAGCATTAGCTTGTTAGCATGTGAATATTAGCATGTTAGCATTAGCTTGTTAGCATGAGCATTAGCATGTTAACATTAACATGTTAGCATTAGCTTGTTAGCATGCGAGCATTAACATGTTAGCATTAGCATGCTAGCATTAGCATGCTAGCATGTGAATATTAGCATGTTAGCATTAGCTTGTTAGCATGTGAGCATTAGCATGTTAGCATTAACATGTTAGCATTAGCTTGTTAGCATGTTAGCATGTTAGCATTAGCTTGTTAGCATGTGAACATTAGCATGTTAGCATTAGCTTGTTAGCATGTGAGCATTAGCATGTTAGCATTAGCATGTTAGCATTAGCTTGTTAGCATGCTAGCATTAGCATGTTAGCATTAGCATGTTAGCATTAACATGTTAGCATTAACATGTTAGCATTAGCTTGTTAGCATGCTAGCATTAGCATGTTAGCATTAGCATGTTAGCCTGATAGCATTAGCATGTTAGCATGTTAGCATGTTAGCATATTAGCATGTTAGCATGTTAGCATGTTAGCATGTTAGCATGTTAGCATTAGCATGTTAGCATTAGCATGTTAGCGTCAACATGTTAGCATGCTAGCAGCATGTTAGCATTAGCATGTTAGCATGATAGTATTAGCATGTTAGGATTAGCATGTTAGCATTAGCATGTTAGCATTAGCATGTTAGCATGTTAGCATGTTAGCATGTTAGCATATTAGCATGTTAGCATGTTAACATTAGCATGTTAGCATGATAGCATTAGCATGTTAGCATAAGCATGTTAGCATGATAGCATGATAGCATTATCATGTTAGCATGTTAGCAGCATGTTAGCATTAGCATGTTAGCATATTAGCATGTTAGTATGTTAGCATTAGCATGTTAGCATGATAGCATTAGCATGTTAGCATTAGCATGTTAGCATGTTAGCATGATAGCATGATAGCATTAGCATGTTAGCATGTTAGCATTAGCATGTTAACATTAGCTTGTTAGCATGTGAGCATTATCATGTTAGCATTAGCATGTTAGCATGCTAGCATTAGCATGTTAGCATTAGCATGTTAGCATTAGATTGTTAGCATGCTAGCATTAGCATGTTAGCATTAGCATGTTAGCATCAGCATGTTAGCATTAGCATGTTAGCATTAACATGTTAGCATTAGCTTGTTAGCATGCGAGCATTAGCGTGTTAGCATTAGCATGTTAGCATTAGCATGTTAGCATTAGCATGTTAGCATTAGCATGTTAGCATTAGCTTGTTAACATGCGAGCATTAGCATGTTAGCATTAGCTTGTTAGCATGTGAGAATTAGCATGTTAGCATGTTAGCATTAGCATGTTAGCATTAGCATGTGAGCTTGTTAGCATGTTAGCATTAACTTGTTAAAATCAACATGTTAGCATTAGCATGTTAGCATTAGCTTGATGTTAGCATTAGCTTGTTAGCATTAGCATGTTAGCATTAGCATGTTAGCATTAACTTGTTAGCATGTTAGCATTAGCATGTTAGCATTAGCATGTTAGCATTAGCTTGTTAGCATGTTAGAATCAACATGTTATCATTAGCATGTTAGCTTGTTAGCATGTTAACATTAGCTTGTTCGCATTAGCATGTTAGCATTAGCTTGTTAGCATGCGAGCATTAGCATGTTAGCATTAGCATGCTAGCATTAGCTTGTTAGCATGTGAATATTAGCATGTTAGCATTAGCTTGTTAGCATGTGAGTATTAGCATGTTAACATTAACATGTTAGCATGCTAGCATTAGCATGCTAGCATTAGCATGTTAGCATTAGCATGTTAGCATTAGCTTGTTAGCATGCGAGCATTAACATGTTAGCATTAGCATGCTAGCATTAGCTTGTTAGCATGTGAATATTAGCATGTTAGCATTAGCTTGTTAGCATGTGAGCATTAGCATGTTAGCATTAACATGTTAGCATTAGCTTGTTAGCATGTTAGCATGTTAGCATTAGCTTGTTAGCATGTGAACATTAGCATGTTAGCATTAGCTTGTTAGCATGTGAGCATTAGCATGTTAGCATTAGCATGTTAGCATTAGCTTGTTAGCATGCTAGCATTAACATGTTAGCATTAGCTTGTTAGCATGCTAGCATTAGCATGTTAGCATTAGCATGTTAGCATTAACATGTTAGCATTAACATGTTAGCATTAGCTTGTTAGCATGCTAGCATTAGCATGTTAGCATGTTAGCATGTTAGCATGTTAGCATGTTAGCATGTTAGCATGTTAGCATTAGCATGTTAGCATTAGCATGTTAGCGTCAACATGTTAGCATGCTAGCAGCATGTTAGCATTAGCATGTTAGCATGATAGTATTAGCATGTTAGGATTAGCATGTTAGCATTAGCTTGTTAGCATGATAGCATGATAGTATTAGCATGTTAGCATGTTAGTATGTTAGCAGCATGTTAGCATTAGCATGTTAGCATGATAATATTAGCATGTTAGGATTAGCATGTTAGCATTAGCATGTTAGCATGATAGCATTAGCATGTTAGCATGTTAGCATAATAGCATATTAGCATATTAGCATGTTAGCATGTTAGCATTAGCATGTTAGCATGATAGCATTAGCATGTTAGGGTAAACATGTTAGCATGATAGCATGTCAGCATTAGCATGATATCATTAGCATGATAGCATTAACATGTTAGCATGTTAGCATTAGCATGTTAGCATGTTAGCATTAGCATGTTAGCATTAGCATGTTAGCATGATAGCATTAGCATGTTAGCATTAGCCATGATAGCATTAGCATGTTAGCATGTTAGCAGCATGTTAGCATTAGCTTGTTAGCATGATAGTATTAGCATGTTAGCATTAGCATGTTAACATTAGCATGTTAGCATTAGCATGTTAGCATTAGCATGTTAGCATGATAGCATGATAGCATGATAGCATTAGCATGTTAGCATGATAGCATGATAGCATTAGCATGTTAGCATTGGCATGATATCATTAGCATGTTAGCATGTTAGCAGCATGTTAGCATTAGCTTGTTAGCATGATAGCATTAGCATGTTAGCATTAGCATGTTAGCATGATAGCATTAGCATGTTAGCATGTTAGCATGTTAGCATGTTAGCATGTTAACATGTTAGCATTAGCATGTTAGCATGATAGCATTAGCATGTTAGCATTCGCATGTTAGCATTAGCATGTTAGCATGATAGCAGCATCTTAGCATTAGCATGTTAGCATGATAAGATTAGCATGTTAGCATTAGCATGTTAGCATGATAGCATTAGCATGTTAGCATGTTAGCATGTTAGCATGTTAGCATGTTAACATGTTAGCATTAGCATGTTAGCATGATAGCATTATCATGTTAGCATTAACATGTTAGCATGATAGCATTACCATGATAGTATTAGCATGTTAGGATTAGCATGTTAGCATTAGCATGTTAGCATGATAGCATTAGCATGTTAGCATGTTAGCATTAGCATGTTAGCATTAGCATGTTAGCATGATAGCATTAGCATGATAGCATTAGCATGTTAGCATTAGCTTGTTAGCATGATAGCATGATAGCATTAGCATGTTAACATGTTAGTATGTTAGCAGCATGTTAGCATTAGCATGTTAGCATGATAATATTAGCATGTTAGGATTAGCATGTTAGCATTAGCATGTTATCATGATAGCATTAGCATGTTAGCATGTTAGCATATTAGCATATTAGCATATTAGCATGTTAGCATTAGCATGTTAGCATGATAGCATTAGCATGTTAGCATAAGCATGTTAGCATGATAGCATGTCAGCATTAGCATGATAGCATTAGCATGTTAGCATTAACATGTTATCATGTTAGCATTAGCATGTTAGCATGTTAGCATTAGCATGTTAACATATTAGCATGTTAGCATCAGCATGTTAGCATTAGCATGATAGCATGTTAGCATGTTAGCATTAGCATGTTAGCATTAGCATGTTAGCATGATAGCATGATAGCAATAGCATGTTAGCATGTTAGCAGCATGTTAGCATTAGCATGTTAGCATGATAGTATTAGCATGTTAGGATTAGCATGTTAGCATTAGCATGTTAGCATGTTAGCATTAGCATGTTAGCATTAGCATGTTAGCATGTTAGCATATTAGCATGTTAGTATGTTAGCATTAGCATGATAGCATTAGCATGTTAGCATGATAGCATTAGCATGAACAGGTCAACAGCAATGGCCTTAATGGAGCTAACAGAGGAGATCACCAGCAGTATTGATAGCCAGAAATACGTCTTAGGGGTATTTATAGATTTGAAAAAAGCATTTGATTGCATTAATCATGAGATATTATTAAAAAAAATTGAAAGGTATGGTATAAGGGGTGTGGCGCTAAACTGGCTGAAAAGCTACATGCAACACAGGCAACAGTTTGTACAGATGGGTGACTATAAATCACCATGGGCAGACATTACTTGTGGAGTCCCACAGGGGTCAGTGTTAGGACCATTATTGTTTATTTTATACATCAATGATATATGTAGTGTATCAAAAGTGTTGAAATTTGTTTTATTTGCTGACGACACAAATGCCTTCTGTTCAGGGGAAAATCTGCAGCAGCTTTTGCAGGTCACCTCAGCAGAACTGAGGAAATTAAAACACTGGTTTGATATAAATAAATTATCACTAAACTTGAGTAAAACCAAGTTTATGTTATTCGGAAACCGTGCAATAGATACACAAGTACAGTTGTCAATAGAAAATGTTAACATTGAAAGAGTATATGAAAATACATTTCTGGGTGTTTTGTTGAACCACCAGATTTGCTGGAAACCCCATATAAATTATGTGAGAACAAAGCTTGCACGGAGCATTGCAGTTTTAGGGAAAACCAAACACATTTTGGATCATAAATCACTACATTTACTATATTGCTCGCTTGTCCTGCCATATCTCAATTACTGTGTAGAAATTTGGGGAAACACCTACAAAAGTAATCTAAAACCACTATGCATACTTAAAAAAAAAGCAATCAGAATAGTCAATAAGGCAGGATATCTGGACCACACCAATATACTATTTTTACAATCACACATCATGAAGCTAATGGACCTTGTTGAATATAAAACTGCACTAATTATGTTTAGAGCAAGGAAAAATACTTTACCAGGTAACCTACAAAAAATGTTCAGTGACAGAGAGGGGGGCTATAATTTAAGACGAGAACTCAACTTCAAAGTACACTATGTTAAATTAAAATCGAAGAGTATGTGCATCTCAGTTTGTGGAGTCCAATTGTGGAACGGACTAAGTAACGAGGTGCAACTCAGCCCTAACATTAACCACTTTAAGAGGTCATATAAAATGATCATATTTAGGAGGTATTTAGACGAGGAGGGGCGGTGTTGACGCACTGAGTCAACACAACTGGTTGTCTGTCCTAGCACCTTTGTGCTAATTCAGCCCATTGTGGGCCTCTGGAAATATATATCTTTTATTTTATTTCTTATTTAGTTAAAGTACTGGTTTTACCAGTTGTATTGACTTTATTTCTATTATTTTCCGAGATTGTTTTTTATTTTATTTTATTGCTCTATTTTCATGTCTTCCTTTAAGCAATGATAAACCGGGTTATTATAAATGTATATATACTATTAAGTTATAAGGGTAAAAAAACCCAGGGGGGTAGGGGCCAAATAAGTTTAACACTTCACCCTACTCCCTTTCGGACATTGTTACGAGTATTTTCTCTTTCGTTTCAGTGTTTTTTGTGTATTTGACTTCAAATAATGTTCGAAATAAACTCATTCATTCATTCATTCATGATAGCATTAGCATGTTAGCATGTTAGCATGTTAGCATGTTAGCATGTTAGTATGTTAGCAGCATGTTAGCATTAGCATGTTAGCATGATAATATTAGCATGTTAGGATTAGCATGTTAGTATTAGCATGTTAGCATGATAGCATTAGCATGTTAGCATGTTAGCATATTAGCATATTAGCATGTTAGCATGTTAGCATTAGCATGTTAGCATGATAGCATTAGCATGTTAGCATAAGCATGTTAGCATGATAGCATGTCAGCATTAGCATGTTAGCATTAACATGTTAGCATGTTAGCATTAGCATGTTAGCATGTTAGCATTAGCATGTTAGCATTATCATGTTAGCATTAGCATGTTAGCATTATCATGTTAGCATTAGCATGTTAGCATTAGCATGTTAGCATTAGCATAAAACTGTGCGCTTCACTAGCGCACGGCATCGGATTGAAACCGGAATATTTTTATTCTGTTTGACTGTTTCAATTCGACTCGCTGCTGTAGCAGCGGTTTAAACGGTGCGCCTCTAACAGCGCAACGATTCGCGACGGTGCACTAGTGCACGGAAGCGATTTAAATCTGTGCGCTTTAGCTGCACTACGATTTAAAACTGAATATTTATTCTGTTTTAATTCGCTAAAACGGTGCGCTTTAGCAGCGCAACGATTTAGAACTGTGCACTCCCAGTGCACAGCCACGCAACGGATTAAACTATCCGCCTCGCGATTTAAACTGTGCGTTTTAATAGCGCACAGCTTTAATAGCGCTTTAATCCGCAACTGTGCACTGATTAAGTGCACGGCCCCGATTTAAAACTGTATATTTATACTGTTTTAATTCGCTAAAACGGTGCGCTTTAGCAGCGCAACGATTCGCAACTGTGCACTGTGGTTTCAGTGCACGGAAGCGATTTTAAATCTGTGCGCTTTAGCTGCACTACGATTTAAAACTGTCCGGTTTTCGGTGAGATTTGCCGGGATCCGAATTCCCAAGAGATACAGCAGATAAGCTACGTTTAATACGCACAATTGATTTATTTAATGCTTCAATAATTTCCTTGTTTTACGAATCAAATATGCTTTTTATAGGGTTTTTATTAGTTCATTCCTTAAACATAAAACACATATAACATTCACACATTTGTTCAAACTTCCCCAATGCAGACTGACAAATAGTACCTTGGATCTTGTGCATTTGGCACGCCCTTAAAGTCTAATGCCTAACCTACTCTCATCTGGTGAAGTGTGGTTATTGAACATATTAGTTTGTGTGTGACGTGTGCCACTTGTAACTATGTGTGGCGTGTGCCACTGGTTTGTGTGGTTTTAAATCTACCATCAAGATTATTGATTGGAGAAAAGAACACAAATAAACATTTGGTTACAACCTAATTATCATATTACACATTTATAACATATTTATGGAATAATGCACATATCATATGATTATATTTACTGCTGGCCTCATGCTGGTCTCTTATCATCGTGATGGTATTAGATGAATCTAACTCAGTTCTGGCCCAGACAGTACTTTAAAGAAGTGGCTTGCTTTTGCAACCAATCCGATCGCAGGGTCAGCTTTTCCGCCCCTGTCCTTTAGCCAATGAGAAGCCACAGACATTTTCGCCTGTGGACTCTGACATCAGCCCCTTGCAACAGCTCCTATCACTTCCTGTCAAGTGAGCTGCTGCTTATCTCTAGATCAAATGTCTAGATTCACTGTAAGATCATTACATTCTTATATTATCTAGGCTTTACTAACCCAGTATAATAGAACACATTTCAGTCAATGGAAGGAAGAATTCACCAGACCATGGTTTCTCCCTACACATCTGCTCAGTGACTTGAGTTTCAGAGATCTTTCCTGCCAGGTCATAAATCTCTTTGTTCCCTTGACTGGTACTGATAAGGATCTTCCACAACCCCCTACCATGGCGGCTGCTTCACTGGAATGTGCTGTGAGAGACTCTCAGTTCCCCCTTGCAGTCTATCAGTGTGAAATAGTTGATCAATAATTATGACCTATATATTTTACCACACTTCTGATAACACATCCTCGCATATCCATATATATTTCGACATTAGCATTAGCTTGTTAGCATGTGAGCATTAGCATGTTAGCATTAGCATGTTAGCATTAGCTTGTTAGCATGCTAGCATTACCATGTTAGCATTAGCTTGTTAGCATGCTAGCATTAGCATGTTAGCATTAGCATGTTAGCCTTAACATGTTAGCATTAACATGTTAGCATTAGCTTGTTAGCATGCTAGCATTAGCATGTTAGCATTAGTATAACATGTTAGCATATTAGCATGTTAGCATTAGCATGTTAGCATTAGCATGGTAGCATTAGTATAACATGTTAGCATTAGCATGTTAGCGTCAACATGTTAGCATGCTAGCAGCATGTTAGCATTAGCATGTTAGCATGATAGTATTAGCATGTTAGGATTAGCATGTTAGCATTAGCTTGTTAGCATGCTAGCATTAGCATGTTAGCATTAGCATGTTAGCATTAACATGTTAGCATTAACATGTTAGCGCTTGTTAGCATGCTAGCATTAGCATGTTAACATTAGTATAACATGTTAGCATATTAGCATGTTAGCATGTTAGCATGTTAGCATGTTAGCATGTTAGCATTAGCATGTTAGCATTAGCATGTTAGCGTCAACATGTTAGCATGCTAGCAGCATGTTAGCATTAGCATGTTAGCATGATAGTATTAGCATGTTAGGATTAGCATGTTAGCATTAGCTTGTTAGCATGCTAGCATTAGCATGTTAGCATTAGCATGTTAGCATTAACATGTTAGCATTAACATGTTAGCGCTTGTTAGCATGCTAGCATTAGCATGTTAACATTAGTATAACATGTTAGCATATTAGCATGTTAGCATGTTAGCATGTTAGCATTAGCATGTTAGCATTAGCATGATAGCATTAACATGTTAGCATAAGCATGTTAGCATGATAGCATGATAGCATTAGCATGTTAGCATGTTAGCAGCATGTTAGCATTAGCATGTTAGCATGTTAGCATGTTAGCATGTTAGTATGTTAGCATTAGCATGTTAGCATGATAGCATTAGCATGTTAGCATTAGCATGTTAGCATGATAGCATGATAGCATGATAGCATTAGCATGTTAGCATGTTAGCATTAGCATGTTAACATTAGCTTGTTAGCATGTGAGCATTATCATGTTAGCATTAGCATGTTAGCATTAACTTGTTAGCATGCTAGCATTAGCATGTTAGCATTAGCATGTTAGCATTAGATTGTTAGCATGCTAGCATTAGCATGTTAGCATTAACATGTTAGCATCAGTATGTTAGCATTAGCATGTTAGCATTAACATGTTAGCATTAGCTTGTTAGCATGCGAGCATTAGCATGTTAGCATTAGCATGTTAGCATTAGCATGTTAGCATTAGCTTGTTAGCATGTTAGCATTAGCTTGTTAGCATGTGAGCATTAGCATGTTAGCATGTTAGCATTAGCATGTTAGCATTAGCATGTGAGCTTGTTAGCATGTTAGCATGTTAGCATTAACTTGTTAAAATCAACATGTTAGCATTAGCATGTTAGCATTAGCTTGATATTAGCATTAGCTTGTTAGCATTAGCATGTTAGCATTAGCATGTTAGCATTAGCTTGTTAGCATGCGAGCATTAGCATGTTAGCATTAGCTTGTTAGCATGTAAGCATTAGCATGTTAACATTAGCTTGTTAGCATGTTAGCTTCAACATGTATCATTAACATGGTAGCATTAGCTTGTTAAAATGTTAGCATTAGCTTGTTAGCATTAGCATGTTAGCATTAGCTTGTTAGCATGCTAGCATTAGCATGCTAGCATTAGCATAACATGTTAGCATATTAGCATGTTAGCATGTTAGCATTAGCATGTTAGCATTAGCATGTTAGCGTCAACATGTTAGCATGCTAGCAGCATGTTAGCATTAGCATGTTAGCATGATAGTATTAGCATGTTAGGATTAGCATGTTAGCATTAGCATGTTAGCATGATAGCATTAACATGTTAGCATGTTAGCATGTTAGCATTAGCATGTTAGCATGTTAGCATGTTAGCATTAGCATTAGCATGTTAGCATTAACATGTTAGCATGTTAGCATTAGTATGTTAGCATTAGCTTGTTAGCATGTGAGCATTAGCATGTTAGCATTAACATGTTAGCATTGGCATATTAACATTAGCTTGTTAGCATGCTAGCATTAGCATGTTAACATTAGCTTGTTAGCATGCTAGTATTAGCATGCTAGCATTAGCATGTTAGCATTAGATTGTTAGCATGCTAGCATGTTAGCATTAGCATGTTAGCATTAGCATGTTAGCATTAACATGTTAGCATTAACAATTTAGCATTAGCTTGTTAGCATGCGAGCATTAGCATGTTAGCATGTAACCATGCTAGCATGTTAGCATTATCTTGTTAGCATGCGAGCATTAGCATGTTAACATTAGCATGTTAGCATTAGCTTCTTAGCATGCAAGCATTAGCATGTTAGCATCAGCATGTTATAATTAGCTTGTTAGCATGTTAGCATCAACATGTTAGCATGCCATCATTATCATGTTAGCCTTATCATGTTAGCATTAGCTTGTTAGCATGTGAGCATTAGCATGTTAGCATTAGCATGTTAGCATTAACATGTTAGCATTAGCTTGTTAGCATGTGAGCATTAGCATGCTAGCATTAGCATGTTAACATTAGCTTGTTAGCATGCGAGCATTAGCATGTTAGCATTAGCATATTAACATTAGCATGTTAGCATTAGCATTTTAGCATTATCATGTTAGCATTAGCTTGTTAACATGCGAGCATTAGCATGTTAGCATTAGCTTGTTAGCATGTGAGCATTATCATGTTAGCATGCTAGCATTAGCATGTTAGCATTAGCATGTTAGCATCAGCATGTTAGCATCAGCATGTTAGCATTATCATGTTAGCATTAGCTTGTTAGCATGCGAGCATTAGCATGTTAGCATTAGCTTGTTAGCATGCGAGCATTAGCATGTTAGCATTAGCATGTTAGCATGTTAGCATTAGCATGTTAGCATTAGCATGTTAGCATGTTAGCATGATAGCATTAGCATTAGCATGTTAGCATTAACATGTTAGCATGTTAGCATTAACAATTTAGCATTAGCTTGTTAGCATGCGAGCATTAGCATGTTAGCATGTAACCATGCTAGCATGTTAGCATTATCTTGTTAGCATGCGAGCATTAGCATGTTAACATTAGCATGTTAGCATTAGCTTCTTAGCATGCAAGCATTAGCATGTTAGCATCAGCATGTTATAATTAGCTTGTTAGCATGTTAGCATCAACATGTTAGCATGCCATCATTATCATGTTAGCCTTATCATGTTAGCATTAGCTTGTTAGCATGTGAGCATTAGCATGTTAGCATTAGCATGTTAGCATTAACATGTTAGCATTAGCTTGTTAGCATGTGAGCATTAGCATGTTAGCATTAGCATGTTAACATTAGCTTGTTAGCATGCGAGCATTAGCATGTTAGCATTAGCATATTAACATTAGCATGTTAGCATTAGCATTTTAGCATTATCATGTTAGCATTAGCTTGTTAACATGCGAGCATTAGCATGTTAGCATTAGCTTGTTAGCATGTGAGCATTATCATGTTAGCATGCTAGCATTAGCATGCTAGCATTAGCATGTTAGCATTAGCATGTTAGCATCAGCATGTTAGCATCAGCATGTTAGCATTATCATGTTAGCATTAGCTTGTTAGCATGCGAGCATTAGCATGTTAGCATTAGCTTGTTAGCATGCGAGCATTAGCATGTTAGCATTAGCATGTTAGCATGTTAGCATTAGCATGTTAGCATTAGCATGTTAGCATGTTAGCATGATAGCATTAGCATTAGCATGTTAGCATTAACATGTTAGCATGTTAGCATTAGCATGTTAGCATTAGCTTGTTAGCATGTGAGCATTAGCATGTTAGCATTAGCATGTTAGCATTGGCATGTTAACATTAGCTTGTTAGCATGCTAGCATTAGCATGTTAGCATTAGCTTGTTAGCATGCTAGTATTAGCATGCTAGCATTAGCATGTTAGCATTAGATTGTTAGCATGCTAGCATGTTAGCATTAGCATGTTAGCATTAGCATGTTAGCATCAACATGTTAGCATTAACAATTTAGCATTAGCTTGTTAGCATGCGAGCATTAGCATGTTAGCATGTAACCATGCTAGCTTCTTAGCATGCAAGCATTAGCATGTTAGCATCAGCATGTTATAATTAGCTTGTTAGCATGTTAGCATCAACATGTTAGCATGCAATCATTATCATGTTAGCCTTATCATGTTAGCATTAGCTTGTTAGCATGTGAGCATTAGCATGTTAGCATTAGCTTGTTAGCATGCGAGCATTAGCATGTTAGCATTAGATTGTTAGCATGTGAGCATTAGCATGTTAGCATTAGCATGTTAGCATTAGCTTGTTAGCATGTTAGCATTAGCATGTTAGCATTAGCATGTAAGCATTAGCATGTTAGCATTAGCTTGTTAGCATGCTAGCATTAGCATGTTAGCATTAACATGTTAGCGTTAACATGTTAGCATGCTAGCATTAGCATGTTAGCATTAGCAGCATGTTAGCATTAGCATGTTAGCATTAGCATGTTAGCATTAACATGTTAGCATTAGCTTGTTAGCATGTGAGCATTAGCATGTTAGCATTAGCATTTTAACATTAGCTTGTTAGCATGCGAGCTTTCCTGGGACAGAAAGTATCCCTTTAATGCTGGAAACATCTGCAGCAGCCTCTCAATTCCAGGGAATAATGACAGCCATCGTGTCTTGCTGTGGGAAAGGAGCTTTCTGTATTCAATACCAACAAAGTCACAGTACTCCTTCAAATTCTCAGTGCGCACAGTGTAAATGTGGAAGTACTGGTAAATCTTGAACATGATATTCTCAACTTCAACATCAAGTGTGTCTGCACCATGATGGACACAATTGTTCAATATGTGTGCTGGGCAACCCACACCGACCAGAGTCTTGTTCTGCAGCAACTTCTTCAAATTTGCAAACACATTTTTCCCCCCTTCATCACGACTGATTCCTCCGAAATTTGTGTGGCATCCGGGACCCCTCCCGCCAATGGGATGGCATCCGGCAACCCTCCCGCCAATGGAATGGCATCCGGCAACCCTCCCGCCAATGGGATGGCATCCGGCAACCCTCCCGCCAATGGGATGGCACCCGGCAACCCTCCCGCCAATGGGATGGCACGCGGCAACCCTCCCGCCAATGGGATGGCATCCGGCACCCCTCCCGCCAATGGGATGGCATCCGGCAACCCTTCCGCCAATGGGGTGGAATCCGGGACCCCTCTCGCCAATGGGATGGCATCCGGCAACCCTCCCGCCAATGGGATGGCATCCGGCAACCCTCCCGCCAATGGGGTGGCATCCGGGACCCCTCCCGGCAATGGGATGGCATCCGGGACCCCTCCCGCCAATGGGATGGCATGCGGCAACCCTCCCGCCAATGGGATGGCATGCGGCAACCCTCCCGCCAATGGGATGGCATGCGGCAACCCTCCCGCCAATGGGATGGCATCCGGCAACCCTCCCGCCAATGGGGTGGCATCCGGGACCCCTCCCGCCAATGGGATGGCATCCGGCAACCCTCCCGCCAATGGGATGGCATCTGGCACCCCTCCCGCCAATGGGATGGCATCCGGCAACCCTCCCGCCAATGGGATGGCATCCGGCAACCCTCCCGCCAATGGGGTGGCATCCGGGACTTTAAGGGACATGAAGTTGTTTCTCTTTTGCGTTCCTCAAGCATAGTGTGGACACTGTGCAAGATGTTACACACTTCCACAATGGAATTCTTCTCCTTTTCCATTTCTTGAATGCGTGAGTGGAATACACACATGAGTGAGTGCATGTGCCAAAGGTAAATCTCACTAAATTAATTTTCAAAAAACCTCTTGATCATTGCGGGTGGCTTTTCATGGGACAGAAAGTATCCCTTTAATGCTGGAAACATCTGCAGCTTTCTGTATTCAATATCAACAAAGTCACAGTACTCCTTCAAATTCTCAGTGCGCACAGTGTAAATGTGGAAGTACTGGTAAATCTTGAACATGATATTCTCAACTTCAACATCAAGTGTGTCTGCACCATGATGGACACAATTGTTCAATATGTGTGCTGGGCAACCCACACCGACCAGAGTCTTGTTCTGCAGCAACTTCTTCAAATTTGCAAACACATTTTTCCCACCTTCATCACGACTGATTCCTCCGAAATTTGTGTTGCAATTGTCACCAGCAAATGCAATACATTTGTCTGACAAATTGTTTTTTCTCAATATTTCAATCAAGTAGTTTGCAATGGTTTCGGCTGTCTCATTAGGTGTGTCTTTGACCTCAAGCAATGTTGATTGTACACCACCTTTCTTCCAGTCAAAATACTGGATTATGATTGGGAATATTTTCACTGCACCATGGTTACTCCCATCTGTAGCGATGCCACAGTACTGTATATGGGATGGCATCCGGCACCCCTCCCGCCAATGGGATGGCATCCGGCAACCCTCCCGCCAATGGGATGGCATCCGGCAACCCTCCCGCCAATGGGGTGGCATCCGGGACCCCTCCCGCCAATGGGGTGGCATCCGGCAACCCTCCCGCCAATGGGATGGCATCCGGCACCCCTCCCGCCAATGGGATGGCATCCGGCAACCCTCCCGCCAATGGGATGGCATCCGGCAACCCTCCCGCCAATGGGGTGGCATCCGGGACCCCTCCCGCCAATGGGATGGCATCCGGCAACCCTCCCGCCAATGGGGTGGCATCCGGGACCCCTCCCGCCAATGGGATGGCATCCGGCACCCCTCCTGCCAATGGGATGGCATCCGGCAACCCTCCCGCCAATGGGATGGCATCCGGCAACCCTCCCACCAATGGGGTGGCATCCGGTACCCCTCCCGGCAATGGGATGGCATACGGGACCCCTCCCGCCAATGGGATGGCATGCGGCAACCCTCCCGCCAATGGGGTGGCATCCGGGACCCCTCCCGGCAATGGGATGGCATCCGGGACCCCTCCCGCCAATGGGATGGCATGCGGCAACCCTCCCGCCAATGGGATGGCATGCGGCAACCCTCCCGCCAATGGGATGGCATGCGGCAACCCTCCCGCCAATGGGATGGCATCCGGCAACCCTCCCGCCAATGGGATGGCATCCGGCACCCCTCCCGCCAATGGGATGGCATCCGGCACCCCTCCCGCCAATGGGATGGCATCCGGCAACCCTCCCGCCAATGGGATGGCACGCGGCAACCCTCCCGCCAATGGGATGGCATCTGGCAACCCTCCCACCAATGGGATGGCATCCGGCAACCCTCCCGCCAATGGGGTGGCATCCGGGACCCCTTCCGCCAATGGGATGGCATCCGGCACCCCTCCCGCCAATGGGATGGCATGCGGCAACCCTCCCGCCAATGGGATGGCATGCGGCAACCCTCCCGCCAATGGGATGGCATGCGGCAACCCTCCCGCCAATGGGATGGCATCCGGCACCCCTCCCGCCAATGGGATGGCATCCGGCACCCCTCCCGCCAATGGGATGGCATCCGGCAACCCTCCCGCCAATGGGATGGCACGCGGCAACCCTCCCGCCAATGGGATGGCATCCGGCAACCCTCCCACCAATGGGATGGCATCCGGCAACCCTCCCGCCAATGGGGTGGCATCCGGGACCCCTCCCGCCAATGGGATGGCATCCGGCACCCCTCCCGCCAATGGGATGGCATCCGGCAACCCTCCCGCCAATGGGATGGCATCCGGCAACCCTCCCGCCAATGGGGTGGCATCCGGGACCCCTCCGGGCAATGGGATGGCATACGGTACCCCTCCCGCCAATGGGATGGCATGCGGCAACCCTCCCGCCAATGGGATGGCATGCGGCAACCCTCCCGCCAATGGGATGGCATCCGGCAACCCTCCCGCCAATGGGATGGCATCCGGCAACCCTCCCGCCAATGGGGTGGCATCCGGGACCCCTCCCGCCAATGGGATGGCATCCGGCACCCCTCCTGCCAATGGGATGGCATCCGGCAACCCTCCCGCCAATGGGATGGCATCCGGCAACCCTCCCGCCAATGGGGTGGCATCCGGGACCCCTCCCGCCAATGGGATGGCATCCGGCAACCCTCCCGCCAATGGGATGGCATACGGTACCCCTCCCGCCAATGGGATGGCATGCGGCAACCCTCCCGCCAATGGGATGGCATGCGGCAACCCTCCCGCCAATGGGATGGCATCCGGCAACCCTCCCGCCAATGGGATGGCATCCGGCAACCCTCCCGCCAATGGGGTGGCATCCGGGACCCCTCCCGCCAATGGGATGGCATCCGGCACCCCTCCTGCCAATGGGATGGCATCCGGCAACCCTCCCGCCAATGGGATGGCATCCGGCAACCCTCCCGCCAATGGGGTGGCATCCGGGACCCCTCCCGCCAATGGGATGGCATCCGGCAACCCTCCCGCCAATGGGGTGGCATCCGGCAACCCTCCCGCCAATGGGATGGCATCCGGCACCCCTCCCGCCAATGGGGTGGCATCCGGGACCCCTCCCGCCAATGGGGTGGCATCCGGGACCCCTCCCGCCAATGGGGTGGCATCCGGGACCCCTCCCGCCAATGGGATGGCATCCGGCAACCCTCCCGCCAATGGGATGGCATCCGGCAACCCTCCCGCCAATGGGATGGCAATGGGATGGCATACGGTACCCCTCCCGCCAATGGGATGGCATGCGGCAACCCTCCCGCCAATGCGATGGCATGCGGCAACCCTCCCGCCAATGGGATGGCATCCGGCAACCCTCCCGCCAATGGGATGGCATCCGGCAACCCTCCCGCCAATGGGATGGCATCCGGCAACCCTCCCGCCAATGGGGTGGCATCCGGGACCCCTCCCGCCAATGGGATGGCATCCGGCAACCCTCCCGCCAATGGGATGGCATACGGTACCCCTCCCGCCAATGGGATGGCATGCGGCAACCCTCCCGCCAATGGGATGGCATGCGGCAACCCTCCCGCCAATGGGATGGCATCCGGCAACCCTCCCGCCAATGGGATGGCATCCGGCAACCCTCCCGCCAATGGGGTGGCATCCGGGACCCCTCCCGCCAATGGGATGGCATCCGGCACCCCTCCTGCCAATGGGATGGCATCCGGCAACCCTCCCGCCAATGGGATGGCATCCGGCAACCCTCCCGCCAATGGGGTGGCATCCGGGACCCCTCCCGCCAATGGGATGGCATCCGGCAACCCTCCCGCCAATGGGGTGGCATCCGGCAACCCTCCCGCCAATGGGATGGCATCCGGCACCCCTCCCGCCAATGGGGTGGCATCCGGGACCCCTCCCGCCAATGGGGTGGCATCCGGGACCCCTCCCGCCAATGGGGTGGCATCCGGGACCCCTCCCGCCAATGGGATGGCATCCGGCAACCCTCCCGCCAATGGGATGGCATCCGGCAACCCTCCCGCCAATGGGATGGCAATGGGATGGCATACGGTACCCCTCCCGCCAATGGGATGGCATGCGGCAACCCTCCCGCCAATGCGATGGCATGCGGCAACCCTCCCGCCAATGGGATGGCATCCGGCAACCCTCCCGCCAATGGGATGGCATCCGGCAACCCTCCCGCCAATGGGATGGCATCCGGCAACCCTCCCGCCAATGGGGTGGCATCCGGGACCCCTCCCGCCAATGGGATGGCATCCGGCAACCCTCCCGCCAATGGGATGGCATCCGGCAACCCTCCCGCCAATGGGATGGCATCCGGCAACCCTCCCGCCAATGGGGTGGCATCCGGGACCCCTCCCGCCAATGGGATGGCATCCGGCACCCCTCCTGCCAATGGGATGGCATCCGGCAACCCTCCCGCCAATGGGATGGCATCCGGCAACCCTCCCGCCAATGGGGTGGCATCCGGGACCCCTCCCGCCAATGGGATGGCATCCGGCAACCCTCCCGCCAATGGGGTGGCATCCGGCAACCCTCCCGCCAATGGGATGGCATCCGGCACCCCTCCCGCCAATGGGGTGGCACCTGGGACCCCTCCCGCCAATGGGGTGGCATCCGGGACCCCTCCCGCCAATGGGGTGGCATCCGGCAACCCTCCCGCCAATGGGGTGGCATCCGGGACCCCTCCCGCCAATGGGATGGCATCCGGCACCCCTCCTGCCAATGGGATGGCATCCGGCAACCCTCCCGCCAATGGGATGGCATCCGGCAACCCTCCCGCCAATGGGGTGGCATCCGGGACCCCTCCCGCCAATGGGATGGCATCCGGCAACCCTCCCGCCAATGGGATGGCATCCGGCAACCCTCCCGCCAATGGGATGGCAATGGGATGGCATACGGTACCCCTCCCGCCAATGGGATGGCATGCGGCAACCCTCCCGCCAATGCGATGGCATCCGGCAACCCTCCCGCCAATGGGGTGGCATCCGGGACCCCTCCCGCCAATGGGATGGCATCCGGCACCCCTCCTGCCAATGGGATGGCATCCGGCAACCCTCCCGCCAATGGGATGGCATCCGGCAACCCTCCCGCCAATGGGGTGGCATCCGGGACCCCTCCCGGCAATGGGATGGCAACCCTCCCGCCAATGGGATGGCATCCGGCAACCCTCCCGCCAATGGGATGGCATGCGGCAACCCTCCCGCCAATGGGATGGCATGCGGCAACCCTCCCGCCAATGGGATGGCATCCGGCAACCCTCCCGCCAATGGGATGGCATCCGGCACCCCTCCCGCCAATGGGATGGCATCCGGCAACCCTCCCGCCAATGGGATGGCATCCGGCAACCCTCCCGCCAATGGGATGGCACGCGGCAACCCTCCCGCCAATGGGATGGCATCCGGCAACCCTCCCACCAATGGGATGGCATCCGGCAACCCTCCCGCCAATGGGGTGGCATCCGGGACCCCTCCCGCCAATGGGATGGCATCCGGCACCCCTCCCGCCAATGGGATGGCATCCGGCAACCCTCCCGCCAATGGGATGGCATCCGGCAACCCTCCCGCCAATGGGGTGGCATCCGGGACCCCTCCGGGCAATGGGATGGCATACGGTACCCCTCCCGCCAATGGGATGGCATGCGGCAACCCTCCCGCCAATGGGATGGCATGCGGCAACCCTCCCGCCAATGGGATGGCATCCGGCAACCCTCCCGCCAATGGGATGGCATCTGGCAACCCTCCCGCCAATGGGGTGGCATCCGGGACCCCTCCCGCCAATGGGATGGCATCCGGCACCCCTCCTGCCAATGGGATGGCATCCGGCAACCCTCCCGCCAATGGGATGGCATCCGGCAACCCTCCCGCCAATGGGGTGGCATCCGGGACCCCTCCCGCCAATGGGATGGCATCTGGCAACCCTCCCGCCAATGGGGTGGCATCCGGGACCCCTCCCGCCAATGGGATGGCATCCGGCACCCCTCCTGCCAATGGGATGGCATCCGGCAACCCTCCCGCCAATGGGATGGCATCCGGCAACCCTCCCGCCAATGGGGTGGCATCCGGGACCCCTCCCGCCAATGGGATGGCATCCGGCAACCCTCCCGCCAATGGGGTGGCATCCGGCAACCCTCCCGCCAATGGGATGGCATCCGGCACCCCTCCCGCCAATGGGGTGGCATCCGGGACCCCTCCCGCCAATGGGGTGGCATCCGGGACCCCTCCCGCCAATGGGGTGGCATCCGGGACCCCTCCCGCCAATGGGATGGCATCCGGCAACCCTCCCGCCAAAGGGATGGCATCCGGCAACCCTCCCGCCAATGGGATGGCAATGGGATGGCATCCGGGACCCCTCCCGCCAATGGGATGGCATCCGGCACCCCTCCTGCCAATGGGATGGCATCCGGCAACCCTCCCGCCAATGGGATGGCATCCGGCAACCCTCCCGCCAATGGGGTGGCATCCGGGACCCCTCCCGCCAATGGGATGGCATCCGGCAACCCTCCCGCCAATGGGGTGGCATCCGGCAACCCTCCCGCCAATGGGATGGCATCCGGCAACCCTCCTGCCAATGGGATGGCATCCGGCAACCCTCCCGCCAATGGGGTGGCATCCGGGACCCCTCCCACCAATGGGATGGCATCCGGCACCCATCCTGCCAATGGGATGGCATCCGGCAACCCTCCCGCCAATGGGATGGCATCCGGCAACCCTCCCGCCAATGGGGTGGCATCCGGGACCCCTCCCGGCAATGGGATGGCATCCGGCAACCCTCCCGCCAATGGGATGGCATCCGGCAACCCTCCCGCCAATGGGGTGGCATGCGGCAACCCTCCCGCCAATGGGATGGCATCCGGCAACCCTCCCGCCAATGGGATGGCATCCGGCACCCCTCCCGCCAATGGGATGGCATCCGGCAACCCTCCCGCCAATGGGATGGCATCCGGCAACCCTCCCGCCAATGGGGTGGCATCCGGGACCCCTCCCGGCAATGGGATGGCATACGGGACCCCTCCCGCCAATGGGATGGCATGCGGCAACCCTCCCGCCAATGGGATGGCATGCGGCGACCCTCCCGCCAATGGGATGACATGCGGCAACCCTCCCGCCAATGGGATGGCAACCGGCAACCCTCCCGCCAATGGGGTGGCATCCGGGACCCCTCCCGCCAATGGGATGGCATCCGACAACCCTCCCGCCAATGGGATGACATCCGGCACCCCTCCCGCCAATGGGATGGCATCCGGCAACCCTCCCGGCAATGGGATGGCATACGGGACCCCTCCCGCCAATGGGATGGCATGCGGCAACCCTCCCGCCAATGGGGTGGCATCCGGGACCCCTCCCGCCAATGGGATGGCATCCGGCAACCCTCCCGCCAATGGGATGGCATCCGGCAACCCTCCCGCCAATGGGATGGCATCCGGCAACCCTCCCGCCAATGGGGTGGCATCCGGGACCCCTCCCGGCAATGGGATGGCATACGGGACCCCTCCCGCCAATGGGATGGCATGCGGCAACCCTCCCGCCAATGGGATGGCATGCGGCGACCCTCCCGCCAATGGGATGGCATGCAGCAACCCTCCCGCCAATGGGATGGCATCCGGCAACCCTCCCGCCAATGGGGTGGCATCCGGGACCCCTCCCGCCAATGGGATGGCATCCGACAACCCTCCCGCCAATGGGATGGCATCCGGCACCCCTCCCGCCAATGGGATGGCATCCGGCAACCCTCCCGCCAATGGGATGGCATCCGGCAACCCTCCCGCCAATGGGATGGCATCCGGCAACCCTCCCGCCAATGGGATGGCATCCGGCAACCCTCCCGCCAATGGGGTGGCATCCGGGACCCCTCCCGCCAATGGGATGGCATCCGGCACCCCTCCCGCCAATGGGATGGCATCCGGCACCCCTCCCGCCAATGGGATGGCATCCGACAACCCTCCCGCCAATGGGATGGCATCCGGCAACCTTCCCGCCAATGGGGTGGCATCCGGGACCCCTCCCGCCAATGGGATGGCATCCGGGACCCCTCCCGCCAATGGGATGGCATCCGGCACCCCTCCCGCCAATGGGATGGCATCCGGCAACCCTCCCGCCAATGGGATGGCATCCGGCAACCCTCCCGCCAATGGGGTGGCATCCGGGACCCCTCCCGCCAATGGGATGGCATGCGGCAACCCTCCCGCCAATGGGATGCCATGCGGCAACCCTCCCGCCAATGGAATGGCATCCGGCAACCCTCCCGCCATTGGGATGGCATCCGGCAACCCTCCCGCCAATGGGGTGGCATCCGGCAACCCTCCCGCCAATGGGGTGGCATCCGGGACCCCTCCCGCCAATGGGATGGCATCCGGCACCCCTCCTGCCAATGGGATGGCATCCGGCAACCCTCCCGCCAATGGGATGGCATCCGGCAACCCTCCCGCCAATGGGGTGGCATCCGGGCATGCGAGCATTAGCATGTTAGCATTAGCATGTTAGCATGTTAGCATTAGCATGTTAGCATTAGCATGTTAGCATGTTAGCATGATAGCATTAGCATTAGCATGTTAGCATTAACATGTTAGCATGTTAGCATTAACAATTTAGCATTAGCTTGTTAGCATGCGAGCATTAGCATGTTAGCATGTAACCATGCTAGCATGTTAGCATTATCTTGTTAGCATGCGAGCATTAGCATGTTAACATTAGCATGTTAGCATTAGCTTCTTAGCATGCAAGCATTAGCATGTTAGCATCAGCATGTTATAATTACCTTGTTAGCATGTTAGCATCAACATGTTAGCATGCCATCATTATCATGTTAGCCTTATCATGTTAGCATTAGCTTGTTAGCATGTGAGCATTAGCATGTTAGCATTAGCATGTTAGCATTAACATGTTAGCATTAGCTTGTTAGCATGTGAGCATTAGCATGTTAGCATTAGCATGTTAACATTAGCTTGTTAGCATGCGAGCATTAGCATGTTAGCATTAGCATATTAACATTAGCATGTTAGCATTAGCATTTTAGCATTATCATGTTAGCATTAGCTTGTTAACATGCGAGCATTAGCATGTTAGCATTAGCTTGTTAGCATGTGAGCATTATCATGTTAGCATGCTAGCATTAGCATGCTAGCATTAGCATGTTAGCATTAGCATGTTAGCATCAGCATGTTAGCATCAGCATGTTAGCATTATCATGTTAGCATTAGCTTGTTAGCATGCGAGCATTAGCATGTTAGCATTAGCTTGTTAGCATGCGAGCATTAGCATGTTAGCATTAGCATGTTAGCATGTTAGCATTAGCATGTTAGCATTAGCATGTTAGCATGTTAGCATGATAGCATTAGCATTAGCATGTTAGCATTAACATGTTAGCATGTTAGCATTAGCATGTTAGCATTAGCTTGTTAGCATGTGAGCATTAGCATGTTAGCATTAGCATGTTAGCATTGGCATGTTAACATTAGCTTGTTAGCATGCTAGCATTAGCATGTTAGCATTAGCTTGTTAGCATGCTAGTATTAGCATGCTAGCATTAGCATGTTAGCATTAGATTGTTAGCATGCTAGCATGTTAGCATTAGCATGTTAGCATTAGCATGTTAGCATCAACATGTTAGCATTAACAATTTAGCATTAGCTTGTTAGCATGCGAGCATTAGCATGTTAGCATGTAACCATGCTAGCTTCTTAGCATGCAAGCATTAGCATGTTAGCATCAGCATGTTATAATTAGCTTGTTAGCATGTTAGCATCAACATGTTAGCATGCAATCATTATCATGTTAGCCTTATCATGTTAGCATTAGCTTGTTAGCATGTGAGCATTAGCATGTTAGCATTAGCTTGTTAGCATGCGAGCATTAGCATGTTAGCATTAGATTGTTAGCATGTGAGCATTAGCATGTTAGCATTAGCATGTTAGCATTAGCTTGTTAGCATGTTAGCATTAGCATGTTAGCATTAGCATGTAAGCATTAGCATGTTAGCATTAGCTTGTTAGCATGCTAGCATTAGCATGTTAGCATTAACATGTTAGCGTTAACAGCGTGTTTTGTTGAACCACCAGATTTGCTGGAAACCCCATATAAATTATGTGAGAACAAAGCTTGCACGGAGCATTGCAGTTTTAGGGAAAACCAAACACATTTTGGATCATAAATCACTACATTTACTATATTGCTCGCTTGTCCTGCCATATCTCAATTACTGTGTAGAAATTTGGGGAAACACCTACAAAAGTAATCTAAAACCACTATGCATACTTAAAAAAAAAGCAATCAGAATAGTCAATAAGGCAGGATATCTGGACCACACCAATATACTATTTTTACAATCACACATCATGAAGCTAATGGACCTTGTTGAATATAAAACTGCACTAATTATGTTTAGAGCAAGGAAAAATACTTTACCAGGTAACCTACAAAAAATGTTCAGTGACAGAGAGGGGGGCTATAATTTAAGACGAGAACTCAACTTCAAAGTACACTATGTTAAATTAAAATCGAAGAGTATGTGCATCTCAGTTTGTGGAGTCCAATTGTGGAACGGACTAAGTAACGAGGTGCAACTCAGCCCTAACATTAACCACTTTAAGAGGTCATATAAAATGATCATATTTAGGAGGTATTTAGACGAGGAGGGGCGGTGTTGACGCACTGAGTCAACACAACTGGTTGTCTGTCCTAGCACCTTTGTGCTAATTCAGCCCATTGTGGGCCTCTGGAAATATATATCTTTTATTTTATTTCTTATTTAGTTAAAGTACTGGTTTTACCAGTTGTATTGACTTTATTTCTATTATTTTCCGAGATTGTTTTTTATTTTATTTTATTGCTCTATTTTCATGTCTTCCTTTAAGCAATGATAAACCGGGTTATTATAAATGTATATATACTATTAAGTTATAAGGGTAAAAAAACCCAGGGGGGTAGGGGCCAAATAAGTTTAACACTTCACCCTACTCCCTTTCGGACATTGTTACGAGTATTTTCTCTTTCGTTTCAGTGTTTTTTGTGTATTTGACTTCAAATAATGTTCGAAATAAACTCATTCATTCATTCATTCATGATAGCATTAGCATGTTAGCATGTTAGCATGTTAGCATGTTAGCATGTTAGTATGTTAGCAGCATGTTAGCATTAGCATGTTAGCATGATAATATTAGCATGTTAGGATTAGCATGTTAGTATTAGCATGTTAGCATGATAGCATTAGCATGTTAGCATGTTAGCATATTAGCATATTAGCATGTTAGCATGTTAGCATTAGCATGTTAGCATGATAGCATTAGCATGTTAGCATAAGCATGTTAGCATGATAGCATGTCAGCATTAGCATGTTAGCATTAACATGTTAGCATGTTAGCATTAGCATGTTAGCATGTTAGCATTAGCATGTTAGCATTATCATGTTAGCATTAGCATGTTAGCATTATCATGTTAGCATTAGCATGTTAGCATTAGCATGTTAGCATTAGCATAAAACTGTGCGCTTCACTAGCGCACGGCATCGGATTGAAACCGGAATATTTTTATTCTGTTTGACTGTTTCAATTCGACTCGCTGCTGTAGCAGCGGTTTAAACGGTGCGCCTCTAACAGCGCAACGATTCGCGACGGTGCACTAGTGCACGGAAGCGATTTAAATCTGTGCGCTTTAGCTGCACTACGATTTAAAACTGAATATTTATTCTGTTTTAATTCGCTAAAACGGTGCGCTTTAGCAGCGCAACGATTTAGAACTGTGCACTCCCAGTGCACAGCCACGCAACGGATTAAACTATCCGCCTCGCGATTTAAACTGTGCGTTTTAATAGCGCACAGCTTTAATAGCGCTTTAATCCGCAACTGTGCACTGATTAAGTGCACGGCCCCGATTTAAAACTGTATATTTATACTGTTTTAATTCGCTAAAACGGTGCGCTTTAGCAGCGCAACGATTCGCAACTGTGCACTGTGGTTTCAGTGCACGGAAGCGATTTTAAATCTGTGCGCTTTAGCTGCACTACGATTTAAAACTGTCCGGTTTTCGGTGAGATTTGCCGGGATCCGAATTCCCAAGAGATACAGCAGATAAGCTACGTTTAATACGCACAATTGATTTATTTAATGCTTCAATAATTTCCTTGTTTTACGAATCAAATATGCTTTTTATAGGGTTTTTATTAGTTCATTCCTTAAACATAAAACACATATAACATTCACACATTTGTTCAAACTTCCCCAATGCAGACTGACAAATAGTACCTTGGATCTTGTGCATTTGGCACGCCCTTAAAGTCTAATGCCTAACCTACTCTCATCTGGTGAAGTGTGGTTATTGAACATATTAGTTTGTGTGTGACGTGTGCCACTTGTAACTATGTGTGGCGTGTGCCACTGGTTTGTGTGGTTTTAAATCTACCATCAAGATTATTGATTGGAGACAAGAACACAAATAAACATTTGGTTACAACCTAATTATCATATTACACATTTATAACATATTTATGGAATAATGCACATATCATATGATTATATTTACTGCTGGCCTCATGCTGGTCTCTTATCATCGTGATGGTATTAGATGAATCTAACTCAGTTCTGGCCCAGACAGTACTTTAAAGAAGTGGCTTGCTTTTGCAACCAATCCGATCGCAGGGTCAGCTTTTCCGCCCCTGTCCTTTAGCCAATGAGAAGCCACAGACATTTTCGCCTGTGGACTCTGACATCAGCCCCTTGCAACAGCTCCTATCACTTCCTGTCAAGTGAGCTGCTGCTTATCTCTAGATCAAATGTCTAGATTCACTGTAAGATCATTACATTCTTATATTATCTAGGCTTTACTAACCCAGTATAATAGAACACATTTCAGTCAATGGAAGGAAGAATTCACCAGACCATGGTTTCTCCCTACACATCTGCTCAGTGACTTGAGTTTCAGAGATCTTTCCTGCCAGGTCATAAATCTCTTTGTTCCCTTGACTGGTACTGATAAGGATCTTCCACAACCCCCTACCATGGCGGCTGCTTCACTGGAATGTGCTGTGAGAGACTCTCAGTTCCCCCTTGCAGTCTATCAGTGTGAAATAGTTGATCAATAATTATGACCTATATATTTTACCACACTTCTGATAACACATCCTCGCATATCCATATATATTTCGACATTAGCATTAGCTTGTTAGCATGTGAGCATTAGCATGTTAGCATTAGCATGTTAGCATTAGCTTGTTAGCATGCTAGCATTACCATGTTAGCATTAGCTTGTTAGCATGCTAGCATTAGCATGTTAGCATTAGCATGTTAGCCTTAACATGTTAGCATTAACATGTTAGCATTAGCTTGTTAGCATGCTAGCATTAGCATGTTAGCATTAGTATAACATGTTAGCATATTAGCATGTTAGCATTAGCATGTTAGCATTAGCATGGTAGCATTAGTATAACATGTTAGCATTAGCATGTTAGCGTCAACATGTTAGCATGCTAGCAGCATGTTAGCATTAGCATGTTAGCATGATAGTATTAGCATGTTAGGATTAGCATGTTAGCATTAGCTTGTTAGCATGCTAGCATTAGCATGTTAGCATTAGCATGTTAGCATTAACATGTTAGCATTAACATGTTAGCGCTTGTTAGCATGCTAGCATTAGCATGTTAACATTAGTATAACATGTTAGCATATTAGCATGTTAGCATGTTAGCATGTTAGCATGTTAGCATTAGCATTTTAGCATTAGCATGTTAGCGTCAACATGTTAGCATGCTAGCAGCATGTTAGCATTAGCATGTTAGCATGATAGTATTAGCATGTTAGGATTAGCATGTTAGCATTAGCTTGTTAGCATGCTAGCATTAGCATGTTAGCATTAGCATGTTAGCATTAACATGTTAGCATTAACATGTTAGCGCTTGTTAGCATGCTAGCATTAGCATGTTAACATTAGTATAACATGTTAGCATATTAGCATGTTAGCATGTTAGCATGTTAGCATTAGCATGTTAGCATTAGCATGATAGCATTAACATGTTAGCATAAGCATGTTAGCATGATAGCATGATAGCATTAGCATGTTAGCATGTTAGCAGCATGTTAGCATTAGCATGTTAGCATGTTAGCATGTTAGCATGTTAGCATGTTAGTATGTTAGCATTAGCATGTTAGCATGATAGCATTAGCATGTTAGCATTAGCATGTTAGCATGATAGCATGATAGCATGATAGCATTAGCATGTTAGCATGTTAGCATTAGCATGTTAACATTAGCTTGTTAGCATGTGAGCATTATCATGTTAGCATTAGCATGTTAGCATTAACTTGTTAGCATGCTAGCATTAGCATGTTAGCATTAGCATGTTAGCATTAGATTGTTAGCATGCTAGCATTAGCATGTTAGCATTAACATGTTAGCATCAGTATGTTAGCATTAGCATGTTAGCATTAACATGTTAGCATTAGCTTGTTAGCATGCGAGCATTAGCATGTTAGCATTAGCATGTTAGCATTAGCATGTTAGCATTAGCTTGTTAGCATGTTAGCATTAGCTTGTTAGCATGTGAGCATTAGCATGTTAGCATGTTAGCATTAGCATGTTAGCATTAGCATGTGAGCTTGTTAGCATGTTAGCATGTTAGCATTAACTTGTTAAAATCAACATGTTAGCATTAGCATGTTAGCATTAGCTTGATATTAGCATTAGCTTGTTAGCATTAGCATGTTAGCATTAGCATGTTAGCATTAGCTTGTTAGCATGCGAGCATTAGCATGTTAGCATTAGCTTGTTAGCATGTAAGCATTAGCATGTTAACATTAGCTTGTTAGCATGTTAGCTTCAACATGTATCATTAACATGGTAGCATTAGCTTGTTAAAATGTTAGCATTAGCTTGTTAGCATTAGCATGTTAGCATTAGCTTGTTAGCATGCTAGCATTAGCATGCTAGCATTAGCATAACATGTTAGCATATTAGCATGTTAGCATGTTAGCATTAGCATGTTAGCATTAGCATGTTAGCGTCAACATGTTAGCATGCTAGCAGCATGTTAGCATTAGCATGTTAGCATGATAGTATTAGCATGTTAGGATTAGCATGTTAGCATTAGCATGTTAGCATGATAGCATTAACATGTTAGCATGTTAGCATGTTAGCATTAGCATGTTAGCATGTTAGCATGATAGCATTAGCATTAGCATGTTAGCATTAACATGTTAGCATGTTAGCATTAGTATGTTAGCATTAGCTTGTTAGCATGTGAGCATTAGCATGTTAGCATTAGCATGTTAGCATTGGCATATTAACATTAGCTTGTTAGCATGCTAGCATTAGCATGTTAACATTAGCTTGTTAGCATGCTAGTATTAGCATGCTAGCATTAGCATGTTAGCATTAGATTGTTAGCATGCTAGCATGTTAGCATTAGCATGTTAGCATTAGCATGTTAGCATTAACATGTTAGCATTAACAATTTAGCATTAGCTTGTTAGCATGCGAGCATTAGCATGTTAGCATGTAACCATGCTAGCATGTTAGCATTATCTTGTTAGCATTTGAGCATTAGCATGTTAACATTAGCATGTTAGCATTAGCTTCTTAGCATGCAAGCATTAGCATGTTAGCATCAGCATGTTATAATTAGCTTGTTAGCATGTTAGCATCAACATGTTAGCATGCCATCATTATCATGTTAGCCTTATCATGTTAGCATTAGCTTGTTAGCATGTGAGCATTAGCATGTTAGCATTAGCATGTTAGCATTAACATGTTAGCATTAGCTTGTTAGCATGTGAGCATTAGCATGCTAGCATTAGCATGTTAACATTAGCTTGTTAGCATGCGAGCATTAGCATGTTAGCATTAGCATATTAACATTAGCATGTTAGCATTAGCATTTTAGCATTATCATGTTAGCATTAGCTTGTTAACATGCGAGCATTAGCATGTTAGCATTAGCTTGTTAGCATGTGAGCATTATCATGTTAGCATGCTAGCATTAGCATGTTAGCATTAGCATGTTAGCATCAGCATGTTAGCATCAGCATGTTAGCATTATCATGTTAGCATTAGCTTGTTAGCATGCGAGCATTAGCATGTTAGCATTAGCTTGTTAGCATGCGAGCATTAGCATGTTAGCATTAGCATGTTAGCATGTTAGCATTAGCATGTTAGCATTAGCATGTTAGCATGTTAGCATGATAGCATTAGCATTAGCATGTTAGCATTAACATGTTAGCATGTTAGCATTAACAATTTAGCATTAGCTTGTTAGCATGCGAGCATTAGCATGTTAGCATGTAACCATGCTAGCATGTTAGCATTATCTTGTTAGCATGCGAGCATTAGCATGTTAACATTAGCATGTTAGCATTAGCTTCTTAGCATGCAAGCATTAGCATGTTAGCATCAGCATGTTATAATTAGCTTGTTAGCATGTTAGCATCAACATGTTAGCATGCCATCATTATCATGTTAGCCTTATCATGTTAGCATTAGCTTGTTAGCATGTGAGCATTAGCATGTTAGCATTAGCATGTTAGCATTAACATGTTAGCATTAGCTTGTTAGCATGTGAGCATTAGCATGTTAGCATTAGCATGTTAACATTAGCTTGTTAGCATGCGAGCATTAGCATGTTAGCATTAGCATATTAACATTAGCATGTTAGCATTAGCATTTTAGCATTATCATGTTAGCATTAGCTTGTTAACATGCGAGCATTAGCATGTTAGCATTAGCTTGTTAGCATGTGAGCATTATCATGTTAGCATGCTAGCATTAGCATGCTAGCATTAGCATGTTAGCATTAGCATGTTAGCATCAGCATGTTAGCATCAGCATGTTAGCATTATCATGTTAGCATTAGCTTGTTAGCATGCGAGCATTAGCATGTTAGCATTAGCTTGTTAGCATGCGAGCATTAGCATGTTAGCATTAGCATGTTAGCATGTTAGCATTAGCATGTTAGCATTAGCATGTTAGCATGTTAGCATGATAGCATTAGCATTAGCATGTTAGCATTAACATGTTAGCATGTTAGCATTAGCATGTTAGCATTAGCTTGTTAGCATGTGAGCATTAGCATGTTAGCATTAGCATGTTAGCATTGGCATGTTAACATTAGCTTGTTAGCATGCTAGCATTAGCATGTTAGCATTAGCTTGTTAGCATGCTAGTATTAGCATGCTAGCATTAGCATGTTAGCATTAGATTGTTAGCATGCTAGCATGTTAGCATTAGCATGTTAGCATTAGCATGTTAGCATCAACATGTTAGCATTAACAATTTAGCATTAGCTTGTTAGCATGCGAGCATTAGCATGTTAGCATGCGAGCATTAGCATGTTAGCATGTAACCATGCTAGCTTCTTAGCATGCAAGCATTAGCATGTTAGCATCAGCATGTTATAATTAGCTTGTTAGCATGTTAGCATCAACATGTTAGCATGCAATCATTATCATGTTAGCCTTATCATGTTAGCATTAGCTTGTTAGCATGTGAGCATTAGCATGTTAGCATTAGCTTGTTAGCATGCGAGCATTAGCATGTTAGCATGCAACCCTCCCGCCAATGGGATGGCATCCGGCACCCCTCCCGCCAATGGGATGGCATCCGGCAACCCTCCCGCCAATGGGATGGCATCCGGCAACCCTCCCGCCAATGGGGTGGCATCCGGGACCCCTCCCGCCAATGGGATGGCATCCGGCAACCCTCCCGCCAATGGGGTGGCATCCGGGACCCCTCCCGCCAATGGGATGGCATCCGGCACCCCTCCTGCCAATGGGATGGCATCCGGCAACCCTCCCGCCAATGGGATGGCATCCGGCAACCCTCCCACCAATGGGGTGGCATCCGGTACCCCTCCCGGCAATGGGATGGCATACGGGACCCCTCCCGCCAATGGGATGGCATGCGGCAACCCTCCCGCCAATGGGGTGGCATCCGGGACCCCTCCCGGCAATGGGATGGCATCCGGGACCCCTCCCGCCAATGGGATGGCATGCGGCAACCCTCCCGCCAATGGGATGGCATGCGGCAACCCTCCCGCCAATGGGATGGCATGCGGCAACCCTCCCGCCAATGGGATGGCATCCGGCAACCCTCCCGCCAATGGGATGGCATCCGGCACCCCTCCCGCCAATGGGATGGCATCCGGCACCCCTCCCGCCAATGGGATGGCATCCGGCAACCCTCCCGCCAATGGGATGGCACGCGGCAACCCTCCCGCCAATGGGATGGCATCTGGCAACCCTCCCACCAATGGGATGGCATCCGGCAACCCTCCCGCCAATGGGGTGGCATCCGGGACCCCTTCCGCCAATGGGATGGCATCCGGCACCCCTCCCGCCAATGGGATGGCATGCGGCAACCCTCCCGCCAATGGGATGGCATGCGGCAACCCTCCCGCCAATGGGATGGCATGCGGCAACCCTCCCGCCAATGGGATGGCATCCGGCACCCCTCCCGCCAATGGGATGGCATCCGGCACCCCTCCCGCCAATGGGATGGCATCCGGCAACCCTCCCGCCAATGGGATGGCACGCGGCAACCCTCCCGCCAATGGGATGGCATCCGGCAACCCTCCCACCAATGGGATGGCATCCGGCAACCCTCCCGCCAATGGGGTGGCATCCGGGACCCCTCCCGCCAATGGGATGGCATCCGGCACCCCTCCCGCCAATGGGATGGCATCCGGCAACCCTCCCGCCAATGGGATGGCATCCGGCAACCCTCCCGCCAATGGGGTGGCATCCGGGACCCCTCCGGGCAATGGGATGGCATACGGTACCCCTCCCGCCAATGGGATGGCATGCGGCAACCCTCCCGCCAATGGGATGGCATGCGGCAACCCTCCCGCCAATGGGATGGCATCCGGCAACCCTCCCGCCAATGGGATGGCATCCGGCAACCCTCCCGCCAATGGGGTGGCATCCGGGACCCCTCCCGCCAATGGGATGGCATCCGGCACCCCTCCTGCCAATGGGATGGCATCCGGCAACCCTCCCGCCAATGGGATGGCATCCGGCAACCCTCCCGCCAATGGGGTGGCATCCGGGACCCCTCCCGCCAATGGGATGGCATCCGGCAACCCTCCCGCCAATGGGATGGCATACGGTACCCCTCCCGCCAATGGGATGGCATGCGGCAACCCTCCCGCCAATGGGATGGCATGCGGCAACCCTCCCGCCAATGGGATGGCATCCGGCAACCCTCCCGCCAATGGGATGGCATCCGGCAACCCTCCCGCCAATGGGGTGGCATCCGGGACCCCTCCCGCCAATGGGATGGCATCCGGCACCCCTCCTGCCAATGGGATGGCATCCGGCAACCCTCCCGCCAATGGGATGGCATCCGGCAACCCTCCCGCCAATGGGGTGGCATCCGGGACCCCTCCCGCCAATGGGATGGCATCCGGCAACCCTCCCGCCAATGGGGTGGCATCCGGCAACCCTCCCGCCAATGGGATGGCATCCGGCACCCCTCCCGCCAATGGGGTGGCATCCGGGACCCCTCCCGCCAATGGGGTGGCATCCGGGACCCCTCCCGCCAATGGGGTGGCATCCGGGACCCCTCCCGCCAATGGGATGGCATCCGGCAACCCTCCCGCCAATGGGATGGCATCCGGCAACCCTCCCGCCAATGGGATGGCAATGGGATGGCATACGGTACCCCTCCCGCCAATGGGATGGCATGCGGCAACCCTCCCGCCAATGCGATGGCATGCGGCAACCCTCCCGCCAATGGGATGGCATCCGGCAACCCTCCCGCCAATGGGATGGCATCCGGCAACCCTCCCGCCAATGGGATGGCATCCGGCAACCCTCCCGCCAATGGGGTGGCATCCGGGACCCCTCCCGCCAATGGGATGGCATCCGGCAACCCTCCCGCCAATGGGATGGCATACGGTACCCCTCCCGCCAATGGGATGGCATGCGGCAACCCTCCCGCCAATGGGATGGCATGCGGCAACCCTCCCGCCAATGGGATGGCATCCGGCAACCCTCCCGCCAATGGGATGGCATCCGGCAACCCTCCCGCCAATGGGGTGGCATCCGGGACCCCTCCCGCCAATGGGATGGCATCCGGCACCCCTCCTGCCAATGGGATGGCATCCGGCAACCCTCCCGCCAATGGGATGGCATCCGGCAACCCTCCCGCCAATGGGGTGGCATCCGGGACCCCTCCCGCCAATGGGATGGCATCCGGCAACCCTCCCGCCAATGGGGTGGCATCCGGCAACCCTCCCGCCAATGGGATGGCATCCGGCACCCCTCCCGCCAATGGGGTGGCATCCGGGACCCCTCCCGCCAATGGGGTGGCATCCGGGACCCCTCCCGCCAATGGGGTGGCATCCGGGACCCCTCCCGCCAATGGGATGGCATCCGGCAACCCTCCCGCCAATGGGATGGCATCCGGCAACCCTCCCGCCAATGGGATGGCAATGGGATGGCATACGGTACCCCTCCCGCCAATGGGATGGCATGCGGCAACCCTCCCGCCAATGCGATGGCATGCGGCAACCCTCCCGCCAATGGGATGGCATCCGGCAACCCTCCCGCCAATGGGATGGCATCCGGCAACCCTCCCGCCAATGGGATGGCATCCGGCAACCCTCCCGCCAATGGGGTGGCATCCGGGACCCCTCCCGCCAATGGGATGGCATCCGGCAACCCTCCCGCCAATGGGATGGCATCCGGCAACCCTCCCGCCAATGGGATGGCATCCGGCAACCCTCCCGCCAATGGGGTGGCATCCGGGACCCCTCCCGCCAATGGGATGGCATCCGGCACCCCTCCTGCCAATGGGATGGCATCCGGCAACCCTCCCGCCAATGGGATGGCATCCGGCAACCCTCCCGCCAATGGGGTGGCATCCGGGACCCCTCCCGCCAATGGGATGGCATCCGGCAACCCTCCCGCCAATGGGGTGGCATCCGGCAACCCTCCCGCCAATGGGATGGCATCCGGCACCCCTCCCGCCAATGGGGTGGCACCCGGGACCCCTCCCGCCAATGGGGTGGCATCCGGGACCCCTCCCGCCAATGGGGTGGCATCCGGCAACCCTCCCGCCAATGGGGTGGCATCCGGGACCCCTCCCGCCAATGGGATGGCATCCGGCACCCCTCCTGCCAATGGGATGGCATCCGGCAACCCTCCCGCCAATGGGATGGCATCCGGCAACCCTCCCGCCAATGGGGTGGCATCCGGGACCCCTCCCGCCAATGGGATGGCATCCGGCACCCCTCCTGCCAATGGGATGGCATCCGGCAACCCTCCCGCCAATGGGATGGCATCCGGCAACCCTCCCGCCAATGGGATGGCAATGGGATGGCATACGGTACCCCTCCCGCCAATGGGATGGCATGCGGCAACCCTCCCGCCAATGCGATGGCATCCGGCAACCCTCCCGCCAATGGGGTGGCATCCGGGACCCCTCCCGCCAATGGGATGGCATCCGGCACCCCTCCTGCCAATGGGATGGCATCCGGCAACCCTCCCGCCAATGGGATGGCATCCGGCAACCCTCCCGCCAATGGGGTGGCATCCGGGACCCCTCCCGGCAATGGGATGGCATCCGGCAACCCTCCCGCCAATGGGATGGCATCCGGCAACCCTCCCGCCAATGGGATGGCATGCGGCAACCCTCCCGCCAATGGGATGGCATGCGGCAACCCTCCCGCCAATGGGATGGCATCCGGCAACCCTCCCGCCAATGGGATGGCATCCGGCACCCCTCCCGCCAATGGGATGGCATCCGGCAACCCTCCCGCCAATGGGATGGCATCCGGCAACCCTCCCGCCAATGGGATGGCACGCGGCAACCCTCCCGCCAATGGGATGGCATCCGGCAACCCTCCCACCAATGGGATGGCATCCGGCAACCCTCCCGCCAATGGGGTGGCATCCGGGACCCCTCCCGCCAATGGGATGGCATCCGGCACCCCTCCCGCCAATGGGATGGCATCCGGCAACCCTCCCGCCAATGGGATGGCATCCGGCAACCCTCCCGCCAATGGGGTGGCATCCGGGACCCCTCCGGGCAATGGGATGGCATACGGTACCCCTCCCGCCAATGGGATGGCATGCGGCAACCCTCCCGCCAATGGGATGGCATGCGGCAACCCTCCCGCCAATGGGATGGCATCCGGCAACCCTCCCGCCAATGGGATGGCATCTGGCAACCCTCCCGCCAATGGGGTGGCATCCGGGACCCCTCCCGCCAATGGGATGGCATCCGGCACCCCTCCTGCCAATGGGATGGCATCCGGCAACCCTCCCGCCAATGGGGTGGCATCCGGCAACCCTCCCGCCAATGGGATGGCATCCGGCAACCCTCCTGCCAATGGGATGGCATCCGGCAACCCTCCCGCCAATGGGGTGGCATCCGGGACCCCTCCCACCAATGGGATGGCATCCGGCACCCATCCTGCCAATGGGATGGCATCCGGCAACCCTCCCGCCAATGGGATGGCATCCGGCAACCCTCCCGCCAATGGGGTGGCATCCGGGACCCCTCCCGGCAATGGGATGGCATCCGGCAACCCTCCCGCCAATGGGATGGCATCCGGCAACCCTCCCGCCAATGGGGTGGCATGCGGCAACCCTCCCGCCAATGGGATGGCATCCGGCAACCCTCCCGCCAATGGGATGGCATCCGGCACCCCTCCCGCCAATGGGATGGCATCCGGCAACCCTCCCGCCAATGGGATGGCATCCGGCAACCCTCCCGCCAATGGGGTGGCATCCGGGACCCCTCCCGGCAATGGGATGGCATACGGGACCCCTCCCGCCAATGGGATGGCATGCGGCAACCCTCCCGCCAATGGGATGGCATGCGGCGACCCTCCCGCCAATGGGATGACATGCGGCAACCCTCCCGCCAATGGGATGGCAACCGGCAACCCTCCCGCCAATGGGGTGGCATCCGGGACCCCTCCCGCCAATGGGATGGCATCCGACAACCCTCCCGCCAATGGGATGACATCCGGCACCCCTCCCGCCAATGGGATGGCATCCGGCAACCCTCCCGGCAATGGGATGGCATACGGGACCCCTCCCGCCAATGGGATGGCATGCGGCAACCCTCCCGCCAATGGGGTGGCATCCGGGACCCCTCCCGCCAATGGGATGGCATCCGGCAACCCTCCCGCCAATGGGATGGCATCCGGCAACCCTCCCGCCAATGGGATGGCATCCGGCAACCCTCCCGCCAATGGGGTGGCATCCGGGACCCCTCCCGGCAATGGGATGGCATACGGGACCCCTCCCGCCAATGGGATGGCATGCGGCAACCCTCCCGCCAATGGGATGGCATGCGGCGACCCTCCCGCCAATGGGATGGCATGCAGCAACCCTCCCGCCAATGGGATGGCATCCGGCAACCCTCCCGCCAATGGGGTGGCATCCGGGACCCCTCCCGCCAATGGGATGGCATCCGACAACCCTCCCGCCAATGGGATGGCATCCGGCACCCCTCCCGCCAATGGGATGGCATCCGGCAACCCTCCCGCCAATGGGATGGCATCCGGCAACCCTCCCGCCAATGGGATGGCATCCGGCAACCCTCCCGCCAATGGGATGGCATCCGGCAACCCTCCCGCCAATGGGGTGGCATCCGGGACCCCTCCCGCCAATGGGATGGCATCCGGCACCCCTCCCGCCAATGGGATGGCATCCGGCACCCCTCCCGCCAATGGGATGGCATCCGACAACCCTCCCGCCAATGGGATGGCATCCGGCAACCTTCCCGCCAATGGGGTGGCATCCGGGACCCCTCCCGCCAATGGGATGGCATCCGGGACCCCTCCCGCCAATGGGATGGCATCCGGCACCCCTCCCGCCAATGGGATGGCATCCGGCAACCCTCCCGCCAATGGGATGGCATCCGGCAACCCTCCCGCCAATGGGGTGGCATCCGGGACCCCTCCCGCCAATGGGATGGCATGCGGCAACCCTCCCGCCAATGGGATGCCATGCGGCAACCCTCCCGCCAATGGAATGGCATCCGGCAACCCTCCCGCCAATGGGATGGCATCCGGCAACCCTCCCGCCAATGGGATGGCATCCGGCAACCCTCCCGCCAATGGGGTGGCATCCGGGACCCCTCCCGGCAATGGGATGGCATACGGGACCCCTCCCGCCAATGGGATGGCATGCGGCAACCCTCCCGCCAATGGGATGGCATCCGGCAACCCTCCCGCCATTGGGATGGCATCCGGCAACCCTCCCGCCAATGGGGTGGCATCCGGCAACCCTCCCGCCAATGGGGTGGCATCCGGGACCCCTCCCGCCAATGGGATGGCATCCGGCACCCCTCCTGCCAATGGGATGGCATCCGGCAACCCTCCCGCCAATGGGATGGCATCCGGCAACCCTCCCGCCAATGGGGTGGCATCCGGGACCCCTCCCGCCAATGGGATGGCATGCGGCAACCCTCCCGCCAATGGGATGGCATCCGGCAACCCTCCCGCCAATGGGGTGGCATCCGGGACCCCTCCCGCCAATGGGGTGGCATCCGGGACCCCTCCCGCCAATGGGATGGCATCCGGCACCCCTCCCGCCAATGGGATGGCATGCGGCAACCCTCCCGCCAATGGGATGGCATGCGGCAACCCTCCCGCCAATGGGATGGCATGCGGCAACCCTCCCGCCAATGGGATGGCATGCGGCAACCCTCCCGCCAATGGGATGGCATCCGGCAACCCTCCCGCCAATGGGATGGCATCCGGCAACCCTCCCGCCAATGGGGTGGCATCCGGGACTTTAAGGGACATGAAGTTGTTTCTCTTTTGCGTTCCTCAAGCATAGTGTGGACACTGTGCAAGATGTTACACACTTCCACAATGGAATTCTTCTCCTTTTCCATTTCTTGAATGCGTGAGTGGAATACACACATGAGTGAGTGTATGTGCCAAAGGTAAATCTCACTAAATTAATTTTCAAAAAACCTCTTGATCATTGCGGGTGGCTTTTCCTGGGACAGAAAGTATCCCTTTAATAATGGAAACATCTGCAGCAGCCTCTCAATTCCAGGGAATAATGACAGCCATCGTGTCTTGCTGTGGGAAAGGAGCTTTCTGTATTCAATATCAACAAAGTCACAGTACTCCTTCAAATTCTCAGTGCGCACAGTGTAAATGTGGAAGTACTGGTAAATCTTGAACATGATATTCTCAACTTCAACATCAAGTGTGTCTGCACCATGATGGACACAATTGTTCAATATGTGTGCTGGGCAACCCACACCGACCAGAGTCTTGTTCTGCAGCAACTTCTTCAAATTTGCAAACACATTTTTCCCCCCTTCATCACGACTGATTCCTCCGAAATTTGTGTTGCAATTGTCACCAGCAAATGCAATACATTTGTCTGACAAATTGTTTTTTCTCAATGTTTCAATCAAGTAGTTTGCAATGGTTTCGGCTGTCTCATTAGGTGTGTCTTTGACCTCAATGGGATGGCATCCGGCACCCCTCCCGCCAATGGGATGGCATCCGGCAACCCTCCCGCCAATGGGATGGCATCCGGCAACCCTCCCGCCAATGGGGTGGCATCCGGGACCCCTCCCGGCAATGGGATGGCATACGGGACCCCTCCCGCCAATGGGATGGCATGCGGCAACCCTCCCGCCAATGGGATGGCATCCGGCAACCCTCCCGCCAATGGGATGGCATCCGGCAACCCTCCCGCCAATGGGGTGGCATCCGGCAACCCTCCCGCCAATGGGATGGCATCCGGCAACCCTCCCGCCAATGGGGTGGCATCCGGGACCCCTCCCGCCAATGGGGTGGCATCCGGGACCCCTCCCGCCAATGGGATGGCATCCGGCACCCCTCCTGCCAATGGGATGGCATCCGGCAACCCTCCCGCCAATGGGATGGCATCCGGCAACCCTCCCGCCAATGGGGTGGCATCCGGGACCCCTCCCGCCAATGGGATGGCATGCGGCAACCCTCCCGCCAATGGGATGGCATCCGGCAACCCTCCCGCCAATGGGGTGGCATCCGGGACCCCTCCCGCCAATGGGGTGGCATCCGGGACCCCTCCCGCCAATGGGATGGCATCCGGCACCCCTCCCGCCAATGGGATGGCATGCGGCAACCCTCCCGGATGGCATGCGGCAACCCTCCCGCCAATGGGGTGGCATCCGGCAACCCTCCCGCCAATGGGATGGCATCCGGCAACCCTCCCGCCAATGGGGTGGCATCCGGGACCCCTCCCGCCAATGGGGTGGCATCCGGGACCCCTCCCGCCAATGGGATGGCATCCGGCAACCCTCCCGCCAATGGGATGGCATCCGGCAACCCTCCCGCCAATGGGGTGGCATCCGGGACCCCTCCCGCCAATGGGGTGGCATCCGGGACCCCTCCCGCCAATGGGATGGCATCCGGCACCCCTCCCGCCAATGGGATGGCATCCGGCAACCCTCCCGCCAATGGGATGGCATCCGGCAACCCTCCCGCCAATGGGGTGGCATCCGGGACCCCTCCCGCCAATGGGATGGCATGCGGCAACCCTCCCGCCAATGGGGTGGCATCCGGCAACCCTCCCGCCAATGGGGTGGCATCCGGGACCCCTCCCGCCAATGGGGTGGCATCCGGGACCCCTCCCGCCAATGGGATGGCATCCGGCACCCCTCCCGCCAATGGGATGGCATGCGGCAACCCTCCCGCCAATGGGATGGCATGCGGCAACCCTCCCGCCATCCCATCAAGTGTGTCTGCACCATGATGGACACAATTGTTCAATATGTGTGCTGGGCAACCCACACCGACCAGAGTCTTGTTCTGCAGCAACTTCTTCAAATTTGCAAACACATTTTTCCCCCCTTGTGTTCCCCTTTGTGTTGCAATTGTCACCAGCAAATGCAATACATTTGTCTGACAAATTGTTTTTTCTCAATGTTTCAATCAAGTAGTTTGCAATGGTTTCGGCTGTCTCATTAGGTGTGTCTTTGACCTCAATGGGATGGCATCCGGCACCCCTCCCGCCAATGGGATGGCATCCGGCAACCCTCCCGCCAATGGGATGGCATCCGGCAACCCTCCCGCCAATGGGGTGGCATCCGGGACCCCTCCCGGCAATGGGATGGCATACGGGACCCCTCCCGCCAATGGGATGGCATGCGGCAACCCTCCCGCCAATGGGATGGCATCCGGCAACCCTCCCGCCATTGGGATGGCATCCGGCAACCCTCCCGCCAATGGGGTGGCATCCGGCAACCCTCCCGCCAATGGGGTGGCATCCGGGACCCCTCCCGCCAATGGGATGGCATCCGGCACCCCTCCTGCCAATGGGATGGCATCCGGCAACCCTCCCGCCAATGGGATGGCATCCGGCAACCCTCCCGCCAATGGGGTGGCATCCGGGACCCCTCCCGCCAATGGGATGGCATGCGGCAACCCTCCCGCCAATGGGATGGCATCCGGCAACCCTCCCGCCAATGGGGTGGCATCCGGGACCCCTCCCGCCAATGGGGTGGCATCCGGGACCCCTCCCGCCAATGGGATGGCATCCGGCACCCCTCCCGCCAATGGGATGGCATGCGGCAACCCTCCCGCCAATGGGATGGCATGCGGCAACCCTCCCGCCAATGGGATGGCATGCGGCAACCCTCCCGCCAATGGGATGGCATGCGGCAACCCTCCCGCCAATGGGATGGCATCCGGCAACCCTCCCGCCAATGGGATGGCATCCGGCAACCCTCCCGCCAATGGGGTGGCATCCGGGACTTTAAGGGACATGAAGTTGTTTCTCTTTTGCGTTCCTCAAGCATAGTGTGGACACTGTGCAAGATGTTACACACTTCCACAATGGAATTCTTCTCCTGTTCCATTTCTTGAATGCGTGAGTGGAATACACACATGAGTGAGTGCATGTGCCAAAGGTAAATCTCACTAAATTAATTTTCAAAAAACCTCTTGATCATTGCGGGTGGCTTTTCCTGGGACAGAAAGTATCCCTTTAATAATGGAAACATCTGCAGCAGCCTCTCAATTCCAGGGAATAATGACAGCCATCGTGTCTTGCTGTGGGAAAGGAGCTTTCTGTATTCAATATCAACAAAGTCACAGTACTCCTTCAAATTCTCAGTGCGCACAGTGTAAATGTGGAAGTACTGGTAAATCTTGAACATGATATTCTCAACTTCAACATCAAGTGTGTCTGCACCATGATGGACACAATTGTTCAATATGTGTGCTGGGCAACCCACACCGACCAGAGTCTTGTTCTGCAGCAACTTCTTCAAATTTGCAAACACATTTTTCCCCCCTTCATCACGACTGATTCCTCCGAAATTTGTGTTGCAATTGTCACCAGCAAATGCAATACATTTGTCTGACAAATTGTTTTTTCTCAATGTTTCAATCAAGTAGTTTGCAATGGTTTCGGCTGTCTCATTAGGTGTGTCTTTGACCTCAATGGGATGGCATCCGGCACCCCTCCCGCCAATGGGATGGCATCCGGCAACCCTCCCGCCAATGGGATGGCATCCGGCAACCCTCCCGCCAATGGGGTGGCATCCGGGACCCCTCCCGGCAATGGGATGGCATACGGGACCCCTCCCGCCAATGGGATGGCATGCGGCAACCCTCCCGCCAATGGGATGGCATCCGGCAACCCTCCCGCCAATGGGATGGCATCCGGCAACCCTCCCGCCAATGGGGTGGCATCCGGGACCCCTCCCGCCAATGGGATGGCATCCGGCACCCCTCCCGCCAATGGGATGGCATCCGGCAACCCTCCCGCCAATGGGATGGCATCCGGCAACCCTCCCGCCAATGGGGTGGCATCCAGGACCCCTCCGGGCAATGGGATGGCATACGGGACCCCTCCCGCCAATGGGATGGCATGCGGCAACCCTCCCGCCAATGGGATGGCATGCGGCAACCCTCCCGCCAATGGGATGGCATGCGGCAACCCTCCCGCCAATGGGATGGCATCCGGCAACCCTCCCGCCAATGGGATGGCATCCGGCAACCCTCCCGCCAATGGGGTGGCATCCGGGACCCCTCCCGCCAATGGGATGGCATCCGGCACCCCTCCTGCCAATGGGATGGCATCCGGCAACCCTCCCGCCAATGGGATGGCATGCGGCAACCCTCCCGCCAATGGGATGGCATGCGGCAACCCTCCCGCCAATGGGATGGCATCCGGCAACCCTCCCGCCAATGGGGTGGCATCCGGCAACCCTCCCGCCAATGGGGTGGCATCCGGGACCCCTCCCGCCAATGGGATGGCATCCGGCACCCCTCCTGCCAATGGGATGGCATCCGGCAACCCTCCCGCCAATGGGATGGCATCCGGCAACCCTCCCGCCAATGGGGTGGCATCCGGGACCCCTCCCGCCAATGGGATGGCATGCGGCAACCCTCCCGCCAATGGGATGGCATCCGGCAACCTTCCCGCCAATGGGGTGGCATCCGGGACCCCTCCCGCCAATGGGGTGGCATCCGGGACCCCTCCCGCCAATGGGATGGCATCCGGCACCCCTCCCGCCAATGGGATGGCATGCGGCAACCCTCCCGCCAATGGGATGGCATGCGGCAACCCTCCCGCCAATGGGATGGCATGCGGCAACCCTCCCGCCAATGGGATGGCATGCGGCAACCCTCCCGCCAATGGGATGGCATCCGGCAACCCTCCCGCCAATGGGATGGCATCCGGCAACCCTCCCGCCAATGGGGTGGCATCCGGGACTTTAAGGGACATGAAGTTGTTTCTCTTTTGCGTTCCTCAAGCATAGTGTGGACACTGTGCAAGATGTTACACACTTCCACAATGGAATTCTTCTCCTTTTCCATTTCTTGAATGCGTGAGTGGAATACACACATGAGTGAGTGCATGTGCCAAAGGTAAATCTCACTAAATTAATTTTCAAAAAACCTCTTGATCATTGCGGGTGGCTTTTCCTGGGACAGAAAGTATCCCTTTAATAATGGAAACATCTGCAGCAGCCTCTCAATTCCAGGGAATAATGACAGCCATCGTGTCTTGCTGTGGGAAAGGAGCTTTCTGTATTCAATATCAACAAAGTCACAGTACTCCTTCAAATTCTCAGTGCGCACAGTGTAAATGTGGAAGTACTGGTAAATCTTGAACATGATATTCTCAACTTCAACATCAAGTGTGTCTGCACCATGATGGACACAATTGTTCAATATGTGTGCTGGGCAACCCACACCGACCAGAGTCTTGTTCTGCAGCAACTTCTTCAAATTTGCAAACACATTTTCCCCCCCTTCATCACGACTGATTCCTCCGAAATTTGTGTTGCAATTGTCACCAGCAAATGCAATACATTTGTCTGACAAATTGTTTTTTCTCAATGTTTCAATCAAGTAGTTTGCAATGGTTTCGGCTGTCTCATTAGGTGTGTCTTTGACCTCAATGGGATGGCATCCGGCACCCCTCCCGCCAATGGGATGGCATCCGGCAACCCTCCCGCCAATGGGATGGCATCCGGCAACCCTCCCGCCAATGGGGTGGCATCCGGGACCCCTCCCGGCAATGGGATGGCATACGGGACCCCTCCCGCCAATGGGATGGCATGCGGCAACCCTCCCGCCAATGGGATGGCATCCGGCAACCCTCCCGCCAATGGGATGGCATCCGGCAACCCTCCCGCCAATGGGGTGGCATCCGGGACCCCTCCCGCCAATGGGATGGCATCCGGCACCCCTCCCGCCAATGGGATGGCATCCGGCAACCCTCCCGCCAATGGGATGGCATCCGGCAACCCTCCCGCCAATGGGGTGGCATCCAGGACCCCTCCGGGCAATGGGATGGCATACGGGACCCCTCCCGCCAATGGGATGGCATGCGGCAACCCTCCCGCCAATGGGATGGCATGCGGCAACCCTCCCGCCAATGGGATGGCATGCGGCAACCCTCCCGCCAATGGGATGGCATCCGGCAACCCTCCCGCCAATGGGATGGCATCCGGCAACCCTCCCGCCAATGGGGTGGCATCCGGGACCCCTCCCGCCAATGGGATGGCATCCGGCACCCCTCCTGCCAATGGGATGGCATCCGGCAACCCTCCCGCCAATGGGATGGCATGCGGCAACCCTCCCGCCAATGGGATGGCATGCGGCAACCCTCCCGCCAATGGGATGGCATGCGGCAACCCTCCCGCCAATGGGATGGCATCCGGCAACCCTCCCGCCAATGGGATGGCATCCGGCAACCCTCCCGCCAATGGGGTGGCATCCGGGACCCCTCCCGCCAATGGGATGGCATCCGGCACCCCTCCTGCCAATGGGATGGCATCCGGCAACCCTCCCGCCAATGGGATGGCATCCGGCAACCCTCCCGCCAATGGGGTGGCATCCGGGACCCCTCCCGCCAATGGGATGGCATCCGGCAACCCTCCCGCCAATGGGATGGCATCCGGCACCCCTCCCGCCAATGGGATGGCATCCGGCACCCCTCCCGCCAATGGGGTGGCATCCGGCAACCCTCCCGCCAATGGGATGGCATCCGGCAACCCTCCCGCCAATGGGATGGCATCCGGCACCCCTCCCGCCAATGGGATGGCATCCGGCAACCCTCCCGCCAATGGGGTGGCATCCGGGACCCCTCCCGCCAATGGGATGGCATCCGGCAACCCTCCCGCCAATGGGATGGCATCCGGCACCCCTCCCGCCAATGGGATGGCATCCGGCACCCCTCCCGCCAATGGGATGGCATCCGGCAACCCTCCCGCCAATGGGATGGCATCTGGCAACCCTCCCGCCAATGGGATGGCATCCGGCAACCCTCCCGCCAATGGGATGGCATCCGGCACCCCTCCCGCCAATGGGATGGCATCTGGCAACCCTCCCGCCAATGGGATGGCATCCGGCAACCCTCCCGCCAATGGGATGGCATCCGGCACCCCTCCCGCCAATGGGATGGCATCCGGCAACCCTCCCGCCAATGGGGTGGCATCCGGGACCCCTCCCGGCAATGGGATGGCATCCGGGACCCCTCCCGCCAATGGGATGGCATGCGGCAACCCTCCCGCCAATGGGATGGCATGCGGCAACCCTCCCGCCAATGGGATGGCATGCGGCAACCCTCCCGCCAATGGGATGGCATCCGGCAACCCTCCCGCCAATGGGGTGGCATCCGGGACCCCTCCCGCCAATGGGATGGCATCCGGCAACCCTCCCGCCAATGGGATGGCATCCGGCACCCCTCCCGCCAATGGGATGGCATCCGGCAACCCTCCCGCCAATGGGATGGCATCCGGCAACCCTCCCGCCAATGGGGTGGCATCCGGGACCCCTCCCGGCAATGGGATGGCATACGGGACCCCTCCCGCCAATGGGATGGCATGCGGCAACCCTCCCGCCAATGGGATGGCATCCGGCAACCCTCCCGCCAATGGGATGGCATCCGGCAACCCTCCCGCCAATGGGGTGGCATCCGGGACCCCTCCCGCCAATGGGATGGCATCCGGCACCCCTCCCGCCAATGGGATGGCATCCGGCAACCCTCCCGCCAATGGGATGGCATCCGGCAACCCTCCCGCCAATGGGGTGGCATCCGGCAACCCTCCCGCCAATGGGATGGCATCCGGCAACCCTCCCGCCAATGGGGTGGCATCCGGGACCCCTCCCGCCAATGGGATGGCATCAGGCAACCCTCCCGCCAATGGGATGGCATCCGGCAACCCTCCCGCCAATGGGATGGCATCCGGCAACCCTCCCGCCAATGGGGTGGCATCCAGGACCCCTCCCGGCAATGGGATGGCATCCGGGACCCCTCCCGCCAATGGGATGGCATGCGGCAACCCTCCCGCCAATGGGATGGCATGCGGCAACCCTCCCGCCAATGGGATGGCATGCGGCAACCCTCCCGCCAATGGGATGGCATCCGGCAACCCTCCCGCCAATGGGGTGGCATCCGGGACCCCTCCCGCCAATGGGATGGCATCCGGCAACCCTCCCGCCAATGGGATGGCATGCGGCAACCCTCCCGCCAATGGGATGGCATGCGGCAACCCTCCCGCCAATGGGATGGCATGCGGCAACCCTCCCGCCAATGGGATGGCATCCGGCAACCCTCCCGCCAATGGGATGGCATCCGGCAACCCTCCCGCCAATGGGGTGGCATCCGGGACTTTAAGGGACATGAAGTTGTTTCTCTTTTGCGTTCCTCAAGCATAGTGTGGACACTGTGCAAGATGTTACACACTTCCACAATGGAATTCTTCTCCTTTTCCATTTCTTGAATGCGTGAGTGGAATACACACATGAGTGAGTGCATGTGCCAAAGGTAAATCTCACTAAATTAATTTTCAAAAAACCTCTTGATCATTGCGGGTGGCTTTTCCTGGGACAGAAAGTATCCCTTTAATAATGGAAACATCTGCAGCAGCCTCTCAATTCCAGGGAATAATGACAGCCATCGTGTCTTGCTGTGGGAAAGGAGCTTTCTGTATTCAATATCAACAAAGTCACAGTACTCCTTCAAATTCTCAGTGCGCACAGTGTAAATGTGGAAGTACTGGTAAATCTTGAACATGATATTCTCAACTTCAACATCAAGTGTGTCTGCACCATGATGGACACAATTGTTCAATATGTGTGCTGGGCAACCCACACCGACCAGAGTCTTGTTCTGCAGCAACTTCTTCAAATTTGCAAACACATTTTTCCCCCCTTCATCACGACTGATTCCTCCGAAATTTGTGTTGCAATTGTCACCAGCAAATGCAATACATTTGTCTGACAAATTGTTTTTTCTCAATGTTTCAATCAAGTAGTTTGCAATGGTTTCGGCTGTCTCATTAGGTGTGTCTTTGACCTCAATGGGATGGCATCCGGCACCCCTCCCGCCAATGGGATGGCATCCGGCAACCCTCCCGCCAATGGGATGGCATCCGGCAACCCTCCCGCCAATGGGGTGGCATCCGGGACCCCTCCCGGCAATGGGATGGCATACGGGACCCCTCCCGCCAATGGGATGGCATGCGGCAACCCTCCCGCCAATGGGATGGCATCCGGCAACCCTCCCGCCATTGGGATGGCATCCGGCAACCCTCCCGCCAATGGGGTGGCATCCGGAAACCCTCCCGCCAATGGGGTGGCATCCGGGACCCCTCCCGCCAATGGGATGGCATCCGGCACCCCTCCTGCCAATGGGATGGCATCCGGCAACCCTCCCGCCAATGGGATGGCATCCGGCAACCCTCCCGCCAATGGGGTGGCATCCGGGACCCCTCCCGCCAATGGGATGGCATGCGGCAACCCTCCCGCCAATGGGATGGCATCCGGCAACCCTCCCGCCAATGGGGTGGCATCCGGGACCCCTCCCGCCAATGGGGTGGCATCCGGGACCCCTCCCGCCAATGGGATGGCATCCGGCACCCCTCCCGCCAATGGGATGGCATGCGGCAACCCTCCCGCCAATGGGATGGCATGCGGCAACCCTCCCGCCATCCCATCAAGTGTGTCTGCACCATGATGGACACAATTGTTCAATATGTGTGCTGGGCAACCCACACCGACCAGAGTCTTGTTCTGCAGCAACTTCTTCAAATTTGCAAACACATTTTCCCCCCCTTGTGTTCCCCTTTGTGTTGCAATTGTCACCAGCAAATGCAATACATTTGTCTGACAAATTGTTTTTTCTCAATGTTTCAATCAAGTAGTTTGCAATGGTTTCGGCTGTCTCATTAGGTGTGTCTTTGACCTCAATGGGATGGCATCCGGCACCCCTCCCGCCAATGGGATGGCATCCGGCAACCCTCCCGCCAATGGGATGGCATCCGGCAACCCTCCCGCCAATGGGGTGGCATCCGGGACCCCTCCCGGCAATGGGATGGCATACGGGACCCCTCCCGCCAATGGGATGGCATGCGGCAACCCTCCCGCCAATGGGATGGCATCCGGCAACCCTCCCGCCATTGGGATGGCATCCGGCAACCCTCCCGCCAATGGGGTGGCATCCGGCAACCCTCCCGCCAATGGGGTGGCATCCGGGACCCCTCCCGCCAATGGGATGGCATCCGGCACCCCTCCTGCCAATGGGATGGCATCCGGCAACCCTCCCGCCAATGGGATGGCATCCGGCAACCCTCCCGCCAATGGGGTGGCATCCGGGACCCCTCCCGCCAATGGGATGGCATGCGGCAACCCTCCCGCCAATGGGATGGCATCCGGCAACCCTCCCGCCAATGGGGTGGCATCCGGGACCCCTCCCGCCAATGGGGTGGCATCCGGGACCCCTCCCGCCAATGGGATGGCATCCGGCACCCCTCCCGCCAATGGGATGGCATGCGGCAACCCTCCCGCCAATGGGATGGCATGCGGCAACCCTCCCGCCAATGGGATGGCATGCGGCAACCCTCCCGCCAATGGGATGGCATGCGGCAACCCTCCCGCCAATGGGATGGCATCCGGCAACCCTCCCGCCAATGGGATGGCATCCGGCAACCCTCCCGCCAATGGGGTGGCATCCGGGACTTTAAGGGACATGAAGTTGTTTCTCTTTTGCGTTCCTCAAGCATAGTGTGGACACTGTGCAAGATGTTACACACTTCCACAATGGAATTCTTCTCCTTTTCCATTTCTTGAATGCGTGAGTGGAATACACACATGAGTGAGTGCATGTGCCAAAGGTAAATCTCACTAAATTAATTTTCAAAAAACCTCTTGATCATTGCGGGTGGCTTTTCCTGGGACAGAAAGTATCCCTTTAATAATGGAAACATCTGCAGCAGCCTCTCAATTCCAGGGAATAATGACAGCCATCGTGTCTTGCTGTGGGAAAGGAGCTTTCTGTATTCAATATCAACAAAGTCACAGTACTCCTTCAAATTCTCAGTGCGCACAGTGTAAATGTGGAAGTACTGGTAAATCTTGAACATGATATTCTCAACTTCAACATCAAGTGTGTCTGCACCATGATGGACACAATTGTTCAATATGTGTGCTGGGCAACCCACACCGACCAGAGTCTTGTTCTGCAGCAACTTCTTCAAATTTGCAAACACATTTTTCCCCCCTTCATCACGACTGATTCCTCCGAAATTTGTGTTGCAATTGTCACCAGCAAATGCAATACATTTGTCTGACAAATTGTTTTTTCTCAATGTTTCAATCAAGTAGTTTGCAATGGTTTCGGCTGTCTCATTAGGTGTGTCTTTGACCTCAATGGGATGGCATCCGGCACCCCTCCCGCCAATGGGATGGCATCCGGCAACCCTCCCGCCAATGGGATGGCATCCGGCAACCCTCCCGCCAATGGGGTGGCATCCGGGACCCCTCCCGGCAATGGGATGGCATACGGGACCCCTCCCGCCAATGGGATGGCATGCGGCAACCCTCCCGCCAATGGGATGGCATCCGGCAACCCTCCCGCCATTGGGATGGCATCCGGCAACCCTCCCGCCAATGGGGTGGCATCCGGCAACCCTCCCGCCAATGGGGTGGCATCCGGGACCCCTCCCGCCAATGGGATGGCATCCGGCACCCCTCCTGCCAATGGGATGGCATCCGGCAACCCTCCCGCCAATGGGATGGCATCCGGCAACCCTCCCGCCAATGGGGTGGCATCCGGCAACCCTCCCGCCAATGGGGTGGCATCCGGGACCCCTCCCGCCAATGGGGTGGCATCCGGGACCCCTCCCGCCAATGGGATGGCATCCGGCACCCCTCCCGCCAATGGGATGGCATGCGGCAACCCTCCCGCCAATGGGATGGCATGCGGCAACCCTCACGCCAATGGGATGGCATGCGGCAACCCTCCCGCCAATGGGATGGCATGCGGCAACCCTCCCGCCAATGGGATGGCATCCGGCAACCCTCCCGCCAATGGGATGGCATCCGGCAACCCTCCCGCCAATGGGGTGGCATCCGGGACTTTAAGGGACATGAAGTTGTTTCTCTTTTGCGTTCCTCAAGCATAGTGTGGACACTGTGCAAGATGTTACACACTTCCACAATGGAATTCTTCTCCTTTTCCATTTCTTGAATGCGTGAGTGGAATACACACATGAGTGAGTGCATGTGCCAAAGGTAAATCTCACTAAATTAATTTTCAAAAAACCTCTTGATCATTGCGGGTGGCTTTTCCTGGGACAGAAAGTATCCCTTTAATAATGGAAACATCTGCAGCAGCCTCTCAATTCCAGGGAATAATGACAGCCATCGTGTCTTGCTGTGGGAAAGGAGCTTTCTGTATTCAATATCAACAAAGTCACAGTACTCCTTCAAATTCTCAGTGCGCACAGTGTAAATGTGGAAGTACTGGTAAATCTTGAACATGATATTCTCAACTTCAACATCAAGTGTGTCTGCACCATGATGGACACAATTGTTCAATATGTGTGCTGGGCAACCCACACCGACCAGAGTCTTGTTCTGCAGCAACTTCTTCAAATTTGCAAACACATTTTTCCCCCCTTCATCACGACTGATTCCTCCGAAATTTGTGTTGCAATTGTCACCAGCAAATGCAATACATTTGTCTGACAAATTGTTTTTTCTCAATGTTTCAATCAAGTAGTTTGCAATGGTTTCGGCTGTCTCATTAGGTGTGTCTTTGACCTCAATGGGATGGCATCCGGCACCCCTCCCGCCAATGGGATGGCATCCGGCAACCCTCCCGCCAATGGGATGGCATCCGGCAACCCTCCCGCCAATGGGGTGGCATCCGGGACCCCTCCCGGCAATGGGATGGCATACGGGACCCCTCCCGCCAATGGGATGGCATGCGGCAACCCTCCCGCCAATGGGATGGCATCCGGCAACCCTCCCGCCATTGGGATGGCATCCGGCAACCCTCCCACCAATGGGGTGGCATCCGGCAACCCTCCCGCCAATGGGGTGGCATCCGGGACCCCTCCCGCCAATGGGATGGCATCCGGCACCCCTCCTGCCAATGGGATGGCATCCGGCAACCCTCCCGCCAATGGGATGGCATCCGGCAACCCTCCCGCCAATGGGGTGGCATCCGGGACCCCTCCCGCCAATGGGATGGCATGCGGCAACCCTCCCGCCAATGGGATGGCATCCGGCAACCCTCCCGCCAATGGGGTGGCATCCGGGACCCCTCCCGCCAATGGGGTGGCATCCGGGACCCCTCCCGCCAATGGGATGGCATCCGGCACCCCTCCCGCCAATGGGATGGCATGCGGCAACCCTCCCGCCAATGGGATGGCATGCGGCAACCCTCCCGCCAATGGGATGGCATGCGGCAACCCTCCCGCCAATGGGATGGCATGCGGCAACCCTCCCGCCAATGGGATGGCATCCGGCAACCCTCCCGCCAATGGGGTGGCATCCGGGACCCCTCCCGCCAATGGGGTGGCATCCGGGACCCCTCCCGCCAATGGGATGGCATCCGGCACCCCTCCCGCCAATGGGATGGCATGCGGCAACCCTCCCGCCAATGGGATGGCATGCGGCAACCCTCCCGCCAATGGGATGGCATGCGGCAACCCTCCCGCCAATGGGATGGCATGCGGCAACCCTCCCGCCAATGGGATGGCATCCGGCAACCCTCCCGCCAATGGGATGGCATCCGGCAACCCTCCCGCCAATGGGGTGGCATCCGGGACTTTAAGGGACATGAAGTTGTTTCTCTTTTGCGTTCCTCAAGCATAGTGTGGACACTGTGCAAGATGTTACACACTTCCACAATGGAATTCTTCTCCTTTTCCATTTCTTGAATGCGTGAGTGGAATACACACATGAGTGAGTGCATGTGCCAAAGGTAAATCTCACTAAATTAATTTTCAAAAAACCTCTTGATCATTGCGGGTGGCTTTTCCTGGGACAGAAAGTATCCCTTTAATAATGGAAACATCTGCAGCAGCCTCTCAATTCCAGGGAATAATGACAGCCATCGTGTCTTGCTGTGGGAAAGGAGCTTTCTGTATTCAATATCAACAAAGTCACAGTACTCCTTCAAATTCTCAGTGCGCACAGTGTAAATGTGGAAGTACTGGTAAATCTTGAACATGATATTCTCAACTTCAACATCAAGTGTGTCTGCACCATGATGGACACAATTGTTCAATATGTGTGCTGGGCAACCCACACCGACCAGAGTCTTGTTCTGCAGCAACTTCTTCAAATTTGCAAACACATTTTTCCCCCCTTCATCACGACTGATTCCTCCGAAATTTGTGTTGCAATTGTCACCAGCAAATGCAATACATTTGTCTGACAAATTGTTTTTTCTCAATGTTTCAATCAAGTAGTTTGCAATGGTTTCGGCTGTCTCATTAGGTGTGTCTTTGACCTCAATGGGATGGCATCCGGCACCCCTCCCGCCAATGGGATGGCATCCGGCAACCCTCCCGCCAATGGGATGGCATCCGGCAACCCTCCCGCCAATGGGGTGGCATCCGGGACCCCTCCCGGCAATGGGATGGCATACGGGACCCCTCCCGCCAATGGGATGGCATGCGGCAACCCTCCCGCCAATGGGATGGCATCCGGCAACCCTCCCGCCATTGGGATGGCATCCGGCAACCCTCCCGCCAATGGGGTGGCATCCGGCAACCCTCCCGCCAATGGGGTCGCATCCGGGACCCCTCCCGCCAATGGGATGGCATCCGGCACCCCTCCTGCCAATGGGATGGCATCCGGCAACCCTCCCGCCAATGGGATGGCATCCGGCAACCCTCCCGCCAATGGGGTGGCATCCGGGACCCCTCCCGCCAATGGGATGGCATGCGGCAACCCTCCCGCCAATGGGATGGCATCCGGCAACCCTCCCGCCAATGGGGTGGCATCCGGGACTTTAAGGGACATGAAGTTGTTTCTCTTTTGCGTTCCTCAAGCATAGTGTGGACACTGTGCAAGATGTTACACACTTCCACAATGGAATTCTTCTCCTTTTCCATTTCTTGAATGCGTGAGTGGAATACACACATGAGTGAGTGCATGTGCCAAAGGTAAATCTCACTAAATTAATTTTCAAAAAACCTCTTGATCATTGCGGGTGGCTTTTCCTGGGACAGAAAGTATCCCTTTAATAATGGAAACATCTGCAGCAGCCTCTCAATTCCAGGGAATAATGACAGCCATCGTGTCTTGCTGTGGGAAAGGAGCTTTCTGTATTCAATATCAACAAAGTCACAGTACTCCTTCAAATTCTCAGTGCGCACAGTGTAAATGTGGAAGTACTGGTAAATCTTGAACATGATATTCTCAACTTCAACATCAAGTGTGTCTGCACCATGATGGACACAATTGTTCAATATGTGTGCTGGGCAACCCACACCGACCAGAGTCTTGTTCTGCAGCAACTTCTTCAAATTTGCAAACACATTGTTCCCCCCTTCATCACGACTGATTCCTCCGAAATTTGTGTTGCAATTGTCACCAGCAAATGCAATACATTTGTCTGACAAATTGTTTTTTCTCAATGTTTCAATCAAGTAGTTTGCAATGGTTTCGGCTGTCTCATTAGGTGTGTCTTTGACCTCAATGGGATGGCATCCGGCACCCCTCCCGCCAATGGGATGGCATCCGGCAACCCTCCCGGCAATGGGATGGCATACGGGACCCCTCCCGCCAATGGGATGGCATCCGGCAACCCTCCCGCCAATGGGATGGCATCCGGCAACCCTCCCGCCAATGGGGTGGCATCCGGCAACCCTCCCGCCAATGGGATGGCATCCGGCAACCCTCCCGCCAATGGGGTGGCATCCGGGACCCCTCCCGCCAATGGGATGGCATCAGGCAACCCTCCCGCCAATGGGATGGCATCCGGCAACCCTCCCGCCAATGGGATGGCATCCGGCAACCCTCCCGCCAATGGGGTGGCATCCGGGACCCCTCCCGGCAATGGGATGGCATCCGGGACCCCTCCCGCCAATGGGATGGCATGCGGCAACCCTCCCGCCAATGGGATGGCATGCGGCAACCCTCCCGCCAATGGGATGGCATGCGGCAACCCTCCCGCCAATGGGATGGCATGCGGCAACCCTCCCGCCAATGGGATGGCATCCGGCAACCCTCCCGCCAATGGGGTGGCATCCGGGACCCCTCCCGCCAATGGGATGGCATCCGGCAACCCTCCCGCCAATGGGATGGCATCCGGCAACCCTCCCGCCAATGGGATGGCATGCGGCAACCCTCCCGCCAATGGGATGGCATCCGGCAACCCTCCCGCCAATGGGATGGCATCCGGCAACCCTCCCGCCAATGGGATGGCATGCGGCAACCCTCCCGCCAATGGGATGGCATCCGGCAACCCTCCCGCCAATGGGGTGGCATCCGGGACCCCTCCCGCCAATGGGATGGCATCCGGCACCCCTCCTGCCAATGGGATGGCATCCGGCAACCCTCCCGCCAATGGGATGGCATCCGGCAACCCTCCCGCCAATGGGGTGGCATCCGGGACTTTAAGGGACATGAAGTTGTTTCTCTTTTGCGTTCCTCAAGCATAGTGTGGACACTGTGCAAGATGTTACACACTTCCACAATGGAATTCTTCTCCTTTTCCATTTCTTGAATGCGTGAGTGGAATACACACATGAGTGAGTGCATGTGCCAAAGGTAAATCTCACTAAATTAATTTTAAAAAAACCTATTGATCATTGCGGGTGGCTTTTCATGAGACAGAAAGTATCCCTTTAATGCTGGAAACATCTGCAGCTTTCTGTATTCAATATCAACAAAGTCACAGTACTCCTTCAAATTCTCAGTGCGCACAGTGTAAATGTGGAAGTACTGGTAAATCTTGAACATGATATTCTCAACTTCAACATCAAGTGTGTCTGCACCATGATGGACACAATTGTTCAATATGTGTGCTGGGCAACCCACACCGACCAGAGTCTTGTTCTGCAGCAACTTCTTCAAATTTGCAAACACATTTTCCCCCCTTCATCACGACTGATTCCTCCGAAATTTGTGTTGCAATTGTCACCAGCAAATGCAATACATTTGTCTGACAAATTGTTTTTTCTCAATGTTTCAATCAAGTAGTTTGCAATGGTTTCGGCTGTCTCATTAGGTGTGTCTTTGACCTCAATGGGATGGCATCCGGCACCCCTCCCGCCAATGGGATGGCATCCGGCAACCCTCCCGCCAATGGGATGGCATCCGGCAACCCTCCCGCCAATGGGGTGGCATCCGGGACCCCTCCCGGCAATGGGATGGCATACGGGACCCCTCCCGCCAATGGGATGGCATGCGGCAACCCTCCCGCCAATGGGATGGCATCCGGCAACCCTCCCGCCAATGGGATGGCATCCGGCACCCCTCCCGCCAATGGGATGGCATCCGGCAACCCTCCCGCCAATGGGGTGGCATCCGGGTCCCCTCCCGCCAATGGGATGGCATCCGGCAACCCTCCCGCCAATGGGATGGCATCCGGCAACCCTCCCGCCAATGGGGTGGCATCCGGGACCCCTCCCGGCAATGGGATGGCATACGGGACCCCTCCCGCCAATGGGATGGCATGCGGCAACCCTCCCGCCAATGGGATGGCATCCGGCAACCCTCCCGCCAATGGGATGGCATCCGGCAACCCTCCCGCCAATGGGGTGGCATCCGGGACCCCTCCCGCCAATGGGATGGCATCCGGCACCCCTCCCGCCAATGGGATGGCATCCGGCAACCCTTCCGCCAATGGGATGGCATCCGGCAACCCTCCCGCCAATGGGGTGGCATCCGGGACCCCTCCGGGCAATGGGATGGTATACGGGACCCCTCCCGCCAATGGGATGGCATGCGGCACCCCTCCCGCCAATGGGATGGCATGCGGCAACCCTCCCGCCAATGGGATGGCATGCGGCAACCCTCCCGCCAATGGGATGGCATCCGGAAACCCTCCCGCAAATGGGATGGCATCCGGCAACCCTCCCGCCAATGGGGTGGCATCCGGCACCCCTCCTGCCAATGGGATGGCATCCGGCAACCCTCCCGCCAATGGGATGGCATCCGGCACCCCTCCTGCCAATGGGATGGCATCCGGCAACCCTCCCGCCAATGGGATGGCATCCGGCAACCCTCCCGCCAATGGGGTGGCATCCGGGACCCCTCCCGGCAATGGGATGGCATACGGGACCCCTCCCGCCAATGGGATGGCATGCGGCAACCCTCCCGCCAATGGGATGGCATGCGGCAACCCTCCCGCCAATGGGATGGCATGCGGCAACCCTCCCGCCAATGGGATGGCATCCGGCAACCCTCCCGCCAATGGGGTGGCATCCGGGACCCCTCCCGCCAATGGGATGGCATCCGGCAACCTTCCCGCCAATGGGATGGCATCCGGCAACCCTCCCGCCAATGGGGTGGCATCCGGGACCCCTCCCGCCAATGGGATGGCATCCGGCACCCCTCCCGCCAATGGGATGGCATCCGGCAACCCTCCCGCCAATGGGATGGCATCCGGCAACCCTCCCGCCAATGGGATGGCATGCGGCAACCCTCCCGCCAATGGGATGGCATGCGGCAACCCTCCCGCCAATGGGATGGCATCCGGCAACCCTCCCGCCAATGGGGTGGCATCCGGGACCCCTCCCGCCAATGGGATGGCATCCGGCAACCCTCCCGCCAATGGGATGGCATCCGGCAACCCTCCCGCCAATGGGATGGCATCCGGCACCCCTCCCGCCAATGGGATGGCATCCGGCACCCCTCCCGCCAATGGGATGGCATCCGGCAACCCTCCCGCCAATGGGGTGGCATCCGGGACCCCTCCCGCCAATGGGATGGCATCCGGCAACCCTCCCGCCAATGGGATGGCATCCGGCAACCCTCCCGCCAATGGGATGGCATCCGGCAACCCTCCCGCCAATGGGGTGGCATCCGGGACCCCTCCCGCCAATGGGATGGCATCCGGCACCCCTCCCGCCAATGGGATGGCATCCGGCAACCCTCCCGCCAATGGGATGGCATCCGGCAACCCTCCCGCCAATGGGATGGCATCCGGCAACCCTCCCGCCAATGGGGTGGCATCCGGGACCCCTCCCGGCAATGGGATGGCATCCGGGACCCCTCCCGCCAATGGGATGGCATGCGGCAACCCTCCCGCCAATGGGATGGCATGCGGCAACCCTCCCGCCAATGGGATGGCATGCGGCAACCCTCCCTGCCAATGGGATGGCATCCGGCAACCCTCCCGCCAATGGGGTGGCATCCGGGACTTTAAGGGACATGAAGTTGTTTCTCTTTTGCGTTCCTCAAGCATAGTGTGGACACTGTGCAAGATGTTACACACTTCCACAATGGAATTCTTCTCCTTTTCCATTTCTTGAATGCGTGAGTGGAATACACACATGAGTGAGTGCATGTGCCAAAGGTAAATCTCACTAAATTAATTTTCAAAAAACCTCTTGATCATTGCGGGTGGCTTTTCCTTGGACAGAAAGTATCCCTTTAATGCTGGAAACATCTGCAGCAACCTCTCAATTCCAGGGAATAATCACAGCCATCGTGTCTTGCTGTGGGAAAGGAGCTTTCTGTATTCAATATCAACAAAGTCACAGTACTCCTTCAAATTCTCAGTGCGCACAGAGTAAATGTGGAAGTACTGGTAAATCTTGAACATGATATTCTCAACTTCAACATCAAGTGTGTCTGCACCATGATGGACACAATTGTTCAATATGTGTGCTGGGCAACCCACACCGAACAGAGTCTTGTTCTGCAGCAACTTCTTCAAATTTGCAAACACATTCTTCCCCCCTTCATCACGACTGATTCCTCCGAAATTGGGATGGCAATGCGGCAACCCTCCCGCCAATGGGATGGCATGCGGCAACCCTCCCGCCAATGGGATGGCATGCGGCAACCTTCCCGCCAATGGGATGGCATCCGGCAACCCTCCCGCCAATGGGGTGGCATCCGGGACCCCTCCCGCCAATGGGATGGCATCCGGCACCCCTCCCGCCAATGGGATGGCATCCGGCAACCCTCCCGCCAATGGGATGGCATCCGGCAACCCTCCCGCCAATGGGGTGGCATCCGGGACCCCTCCCGCCAATGGGATGGCATCCGGCAACCCTCCCGCCAATGGGATGGCATCCGGCACCCCTCCCGCCAATGGGATGGCATCCGGCACCCCTCCCGCCAATGGGATGGCATCCGGCAACCCTCCCGCCAATGGGGTGGCATCCGGGACCCCTCCCGCCAATGGGATGGCATCCGGCAACCCTCCCGCCAATGGGATGGCATCCGGCACCCCTCCCGCCAATGGGATGGCATCCGGCAACCCTCCCGCCAATGGGATGGCATCCGGCAACCCTCCCGCCAATGGGATGGCATCCGGCAACCCTCCCGCCAATGGGATGGCATCCGGCAACCCTCCCGCCAATGGGGTGGCATCCGGGACCCCTCCCGCCAATGGGATGGCATCCGGCAACCCTCCCGCCAATGGGGTGGCATCCGGGACCCCTCCCGCCAATGGGATGGCATCCGGCACCCCTCCCGCCAATGGGATGGCATCCGGCAACCCTCCCGCCAATGGGGTGGCATCTGGGACCCCTCCGGGCAATGGGATGGCATACGGGACCCCTCCCGCCAATGGGATGGCATCCGGCACCCCTCCCGCCAATGGGATGGCATCCGGCACCCCTCCCGCCAATGGGATGGCATCCGGCAACCCTCCCGCCAATGGGATGGCATCCGGCAACCCTCCCGCCAATGGGGTGGCATCCGGGACCCCTCCCGCCAATGGGATGGCACGCGGCAACCCTCCCGCCAATGGGATGGCATCCGGCAACCCTCCCGCCAATGGGGTGGCATCCGGGACCCCTCCCGCCAATGGGATGGCATCCGGCAACCCTCCCGCCAATGGGATGGCATCCGGCGACCCTCCCGCCAATGGGGTGGCATCCGGGACCCCTCCCGCCAATGGGATGGCATCCGGCACCCCTCCCGCCAATGGGATGGCATCCGGCAACCCTCCCGCCAATGGGATGGCATCCGGCAACCCTCCCGCCAATGGGATGGCATCCGGCAACCCTCCCGCCAATGGGATGGCATCCGGCAACCCTCCCGCCAATGGGATGGCATCCGGCAACCCTCCCGCCAATGGGGTGGCATCCGGGACCCCTCCCGCCAATGGGATGGCATCCGGCAACCCTCCCGCCAATGGGATGGCATCCGGCAACCCTCCCGCCAATGGGGTGGCATCCGGGACCCCTCCCGCCAATGGGATGGCATCCGGCACCCCTCCCGCCAATGGGATGGCATCCGGCAACCCTCCCGCCAATGGGATGGCATCCGGCAACCCTCCCGCCAATGGGATGGCATCCGGCAACCCTCCCGCCAATGGGATGGCATCCGGCAACCCTCCCGCCAATGGGATGGCATCCGGCAACCCTCCCGCCAATGGGATGGCATCCGGCAACCCTCCCGCCAATGGGATGGCATCCGGCACCCCTCCCGCCAATGGGGTGGCATCCGGCAACCCTCCCGCCAATGGGATGGCATCCGGCAACCCTCCCGCCAATGGGGTGGCATCCGGGACCCCTCCCGGCAATGGGATGGCATACGGGACCCCTCCCGCCAATGGGATGGCATCCGGCAACCCTCCCGCCAATGGGATGGCATCCGGCAACCCTCCCGCCAATGGGATGGCATCCGGCACCCCTCCCGCCAATGGGATGGCATGCGGCAACCCTCCCGCCAATGGGATGGCATCCGGCACCCCTCCCGCCAATGGGATGGCATGCGGCAACCCTCCCGCCAATGGGATGGAATGCGGCAACCCTCCCGCCAATGGGGTGGCATCCGGGACCCCTCCCGCCAATGGGATGGCATCCGGCACCCCTCCCGCCAATGGGGTGGCATCCGGGACCCCTCCCGGCAATGGGATGGCATCCGGCAACCCTCCCGCCAATGGGGTGTTCACATTTTTCCCCCCTTCATCACGACTGATTCCTCCGAAATTTGTGTTGCAATTGTCACCAGCAAATGCAATACATTTGTCTGACAAATTGTTTTTTCTCAATGTTTCAATCAAGTAGTTTTCGGCTGTCTCATTAGGTGTGTCTTTGACCTCAAGCAATGTTGATTGTACACCACCTTTCTTCCAGTCAAAATACTGGATTATGATTGGGAATATTTTCACTGCACCATGGTTACTCCCATCTGTAGCGATGCCACAGTACTGTATATCTTTGAGCGCCAATGGGATGGCATCCGGCAACCCTCCCGCCAATGGGATGGCATCCGGCAACCCTCCCGCCAATGGGATGGCATCCGGCAACCCTCCCGCCAATGGGATGGCATCCGGCAACCCTCCCGCCAATGGGATGGCATCCGGCAACCCTCCCGCCAATGGGATGGCATCCGGCAACACTCCCGCCAATGGGATGGCATCCGGCAACCCTCCCGCCAATGGGATGGCATCCGGCAACCCTCCCGCCAATGGGGTGGCATCCGGGACCCCTCCCGCCAATGGGATGGCATCCGGCAACCCTCCCGCCAATGGGATGGCATCCGGCACCCCTCCCGCCAATGGGATGGCATGCGGCAACCCTCCCGCCAATGGGATGGAATGCGGCAACCCTCCCGCCAATGGGGTGGCATCCGGGACCCCTCCCGCCAATGGGATGGCATCCGGCACCCCTCCCGCCAATGGGGTGGCATCCGGGACCCCTCCCGGCAATGGGATGGCATCCGGCAACCCTCCCGCCAATGGGGTGTTCACATTTTTCCCCCCTTCATCACGACTGATTCCTCCGAAATTTGTGTTGCAATTGTCACCAGCAAATGCAATACATTTGTCTGACAAATTGTTTTTTCTCAATGTTTCAATCAAGTAGTTTGCAATGGTTTCGGCTGTCTCATTAGGTGTGTCTTTGACCTCAAGCAATGTTGATTGTACACCACCTTTCTTCCAGTCAAAATACTGGATTATGATTGGGAATATTTTCACTGCACCATGTGTGCTGGGCAACCCACACCGACCAGAGTCTTGTTCTGCAGCAACTTCTTCAAATTTGCAAACACATTTTTCCCCCCTTCATCACGACTGATTCCTCCGAAATTTGTGTTGCAATTGTCACCAGCAAATGCAATACATTTGTCTGACAAATTGTTTTTTCTCAATGTTTCAATCAAGTAGTTTGCAATGGTTTCGGCTGTCTCATTAGGTGTGTCTTTGACCTCAAGCAATGTTGATTGTACACCACCTTTCTTCCAGTCAAAATACTGGATTATGATTGGGAATATTTTCACTGCACCATGGTTACTCCCATCTGTAGCGATGCCACAGTACTGTATATCTTTGAGCGCCAATGGGATGGCATCCGGCAACCCTCCCGCCAATGGGATGGCATCCGGCAACCCTCCCGCCAATGGGGTGGCATCCGGGACCCCTCCCGCCAATGGGATGGCATCCGGCAACCCTCCCGCCAATGGGATGGCATCCGGCAACCCTCCCGCCAATGGGGTGGCATCCGGGACCCCTCCCGCCAATGGGATGGCATCCGGCAACCCTCCCGCCAATGGGATGGCATCCGGCAACCCTCCCGCCAATGGGATGGCATCCGGCAACCCTCCCGCCAATGGGGTGGCATCCGGGACCCCTCCCGCCAATGGGATGGCATCCGGCACCCCTCCCGCCAATGGGATGGCATCTGGCAACCCTCCCGCCAATGGGATGGCATCCGGCAACCCTCCCGCCAATGGGGTGGCATCCGGGACCCCTCCGGGCAATGGGATGGCATACGGGACCCCTCCCGCCAATGGGATGGCATCCGGCACCCCTCCCGCCAATGGGATGGCATCCGGCACCCCTCCCGCCAATGGGATGGCATCCGGCAACCCTCCCGCCAATGGGGTGGCATCCGGGACTTTAAGGGACATGAAGTTGTTTCTCTTTTGCGTTCCTCAAGCATAGTGTGGACACTGTGCAAGATGTTACACACTTCCACAATGGAATTCTTCTCCTTTTCCATTTCTTGAATGCGTGAGTGGAATACACACATGAGTGAGTGCATGTGCCAAAGGTAAATCTCACTAAATTAATTTTCAAAAAACCTCTTGATCATTGCGGGTGGCTTTTCCTGGGACAGAAAGTATCCCTTTAATGCTGGAAACATCTGCAGCAGCCTCTCAATTCCAGGGAATAATGACAGCCATCGTGTCTTGCTGTGGGAAAGGAGCTTTCTGTATTCAATATCAACAAAGTCACAGTACTCCTTCAAATTCTCAGTGCGCACAGTGTAAATGTGGAAGTACTGGTAAATCTTGAACATGATATTCTCAACTTCAACATCAAGTGTGTCTGCACCATGATGGACACAATTGTTCAATATGTGTGCTGGGCAACCCACACCGACCAGAGTCTTGTTCTGCAGCAACTTCTTCAAATTTGCAAACACATTTTTCCCCCCTTCATCACGACTGATTCCTCCGAAATTTGTGTTGCAATTGTCACCAGCAAATGCAATACATTTGTCTGACAAATTGTTTTTTCTCAATGTTTCAATCAAGTAGTTTGCAATGGTTTCGGCTGTCTCATTAGGTGTGTCTTTGACCTCAAGCAATGTTGATTGTACACCACCTTTCTTCCAGTCAAAATACTGGATTATGATTGGGAATATTTTCACTGCACCATGGTTACTCCCATCTGTAGCGATGCCACAGTACTGTATATGGGATGGCATCCGGCACCCCTCCCGCCAATGGGATGGCATCCGGCAACCCTCCCGCCAATGGGGTGGCATCCGGGACCCCTCCCGCCAATGGGATGGCATCCGGGACCCCTCCCGCCAATGGGATGGCATCCGGCAACCCTCCCGCCAATGGGATGGCATCCGGCACCCCTCCCGCCAATGGGATGGCATCCGGAAACCCTCCCGCCAATGGGATGGAATCCGGCAACCCTCCCGCCAATGGGGTGGCATCCGGGACCCCTCCCGGCAATGGGATGGCATACGGGACCCCTCCCGCCAATGGGATGGCATGCGGCAACCCTCCCGCCAATGGGATGGCATCCGGCAACCCTCCCGCCAATGGGATGGCATCCGGCAACCCTCCCGCCAATGGGGTGGCATCCGGGACCCCTCCCGCCAATGGGATGGCATCCGGCACCCCTCCCGCCAATGGGATGGCATCCGGCAACCCTCCCGCCAATGGGATGGCATCCGGCAACCCTCCCGCAAATGGGGTGGCATCCTGGGCCCCTCCCGCCAATGGGATGGTATCCGACAACCCTCCCGCCAATGGGATTGCATCCGGCAACCCTCCCGCCAATGGGATGGCATCCGGCAACCCTCCCGCCAATGGTATGGCATACGGCAACCCTCCCGCCAATGGGATGGCATCCGGCAACCCTCCCGCCAATGGGGTGGCATCCGGGACCCCTCCCGCCAATGGGATGGCATCCGGCAACCCTCCCGCCAATGGGATGGCATCCGGCAACCCTCCCGCCAATGGGATGGCATCCGGCAACCCTCCCGCCAATGGGGTGGCATCCGGGACCTCCCGCCAATGGGATGGCATCCGGCAACCCTCCCGCCAATGGGATGGCATCCGGCAACCCTCCCGCCAATGGGGTGGCATCCGGGACTTTAAGGGACATGAAGTTGTTTCTCTTTTGCGTTCCTCAAGCATAGTGTGGACACTGTGCAAGATGTTACACACTTCCACAATGGAATTCTTCTCCTTTTCCATTTCTTGAATGCGTGAGTGGAATACACACATGAGTGAGTGCATGTGCCAAAGGTAAATCTCACTAAATTAATTTTCAAAAAACCTCTTGATCATTGCGGGTGGCTTTTCCTGGGACAGAAAGCATCCCTTTAATGCTGGAAACATCTGCAGCAGCCTCTCAATTCCAGGGAATAATGACAGCCATCGTGTCTTGCTGTGGGAAAGGAGCTTTCTGTATTCAATATCAACAAAGTCACAGTACTCCTTCAAATTCTCAGTGCGCACAGTGTAAATGTGGAAGTACTGGTAAATCTTGAACATGATATTCTCAACTTCAACATCAAGTGTGTCTGCACCATGATGGACACAATTGTTCAATATGTGTGCTGGGCAACCCACACCGACCAGAGTCTTGTTCTGCAGCAACTTCTTCAAATTTGCAAACACATTTTTCCCCCCTTCATCACGACTGATTCCTCCGAAATTTGTGTTGCAATTGTCACCAGCAAATGCAATACATTTGTCTGACAAATTGTTTTTTCTCAATGTTTCAATCAAGTAGTTTGCAATGGTTTCGGCTGTCTCATTAGGTGTGTCTTTGACCTCAAGCAATGTTGATTGTACACCACCTTTCTTCCAGTCAAAATACTGGATTATGATTGGGAATATTTTCACTGCACCATGGTTACTCCCATCTGTAGCGATGCCACAGTACTGTATATGGGATGGCATCCGGCACCCCTCCCGCCAATGGGATGGCATCCGGCAACCCTCCCGCCAATGGGATGGCATCCGGCAACCCTCCCGCCAATGGGGTGGCATCCGGGACCCCTCCCGCCAATGGGGTGGCATCCGGCAACCCTCCCGCCAATGGGATGGCATCCGGCACCCCTCCCGCCAATGGGATGGCATCCGGCAACCCTCCCGCCAATGGGATGGCATCCGGCAACCCTCCCGCCAATGGGATGGCATCCGGCAACCCTCCCGCCAATGGGGTGGCATCCGGCACCCCTCCCGCCAATGGGATGGCATCCGGCACCCCTCCCGCCAATGGGATGGCATCCGGCAACCCTCCCGCCAATGGGGTGGCATCCGGGACCCCTCCCGCCAATGGGATGGCATCCGGCACCCCTCCCGCCAATGGGATGGCATCCGGCACCCCTCCCGCCAATGGGATGGCATCCGGCAACCCTCCCGCCAATGGGATGGCATCCGGGACCCCTCCCGCCAATGGGATGGCATCCGGCACCCCTCCCGCCAATGGGATGGCATCCGTCAACCCTCCCGCCAATGGGATGGCATCCGGCAACCCTCCCGCAAATGGGGTGGCATCCGGGACCCCTCCCGCCAATGGGATGGTATCCGACAACCCTCCCGCCAATAGGATTGCATCCGGCAACCCTCCCGCCAATGGGATGGCATCCGGCAACCCTCCCGCCAATGGGATGGCATCCGGCAACCCTCCCGCCAATGGGATGGCATCCGGCAACCCTCCCGCCAATGGGGTGGCATCCGGGACCCCTCCCGCCAATGGGATGGCATCCGGCAACCCTCCCGCCAATGGGATGGCATCCGGCAACCCTCCCGCTAATGGGATGGCATCCGGCAACCCTCCCGCCAATGGGGTGGCATCCGGGACCTCCCGCCAATGGGATGGCATCCGGCAACCCTCCCGCCAATGGGATGGCATCCGGCACCCCTCCCGCCAATGGGATGGCATCCGGCACCCCTCCCGCCAATGGGATGGCATCCGGCAACCCTCCCGCCAATGGGATGGCATCCGGGACCCCTCCCGCCAATGGGATGGCATCCGGCACCCCTCCCGCCAATGGGATGGCATCCGTCAACCCTCCCGCCAATGGGATGGCATCCGGCAACCCTCCCGCAAATGGGGTGGCATCCGGGACCCCTCCCGCCAATGGGATGGTATCCGACAACCCTCCCGCCAATAGGATTGCATCCGGCAACCCTCCCGCCAATGGGATGGCATCCGGCAACCCTCCCGCCAATGGGATGGCATCCGGCAACCCTCCCGCCAATGGGATGGCATCCGGCAACCCTCCCGCCAATGGGGTGGCATCCGGGACCCCTCCCGCCAATGGGATGGCATCCGGCAACCCTCCCGCCAATGGGATGGCATCCGGCAACCCTCCCGCCAATGGGATGGCATCCGGCAACCCTCCCGCCAATGGGGTGGCATCCGGGACCTCCCGCCAATGGGATGGCATCCGGCAACCCTCCCGCCAATGGGATGGCATCCGGCAACCCTCCCGCCAATGGGGTGGCATCCGGGACTTTAAGGGACATGAAGTTGTTTCTCTTTTGCGTTCCTCAAGCATAGTGTGGACACTGTGCAAGATGTTACACACTTCCACAATGGAATTCTTCTCCTTTTCCATTTCTTGAATGCGTGAGTGGAATACACACATGAGTGAGTGCATGTGCCAAAGGTAAATCTCACTAAATTAATTTTCAAAAAACCTCTTGATCATTGCGGGTGGCTTTTCCTGGGACAGAAAGTATCCCTTTAATGCTGGAAACATCTGCAGCAGCCTCTCAATTCCAGGGAATAATGACAGCCATCGTGTCTTGCTGTGGGAAAGGAGCTTTCTGTATTCAATATCAACAAAGTCACAGTACTCCTTCAAATTCTCAGTGCGCACAGTGTAAATGTGGAAGTACTGGTAAATCTTGAACATGATATTCTCAACTTCAACATCAAGTGTGTCTGCACCATGATGGACACAATTGTTCAATATGTGTGCTGGGCAACCCACACCGACCAGAGTCTTGTTCTGCAGCAACTTCTTCAAATTTGCAAACACATTTTTCCCCCCTTCATCACGACTGATTCCTCCGAAATTTGTGTTGCAATTGTCACCAGCAAATGCAATACATTTGTCTGACAAATTGTTTTTTCTCAATGTTTCAATCAAGTAGTTTGCAATGGTTTCGGCTGTCTCATTAGGTGTGTCTTTGACCTCAAGCAATGTTGATTGTACACCACCTTTTTCCAGTCAAAATACTGGATTATGATTGGGAATATCTTCACTGCACCATGGTTACTCCCATCTGTAGCGATGCCACAGTACTGTATATGGGATGGCATCCGGCACCCCTCCCGCCAATGGGATGGCATCCGGCAACCCTCCCGCCAATGGGGTGGCATCCGGGACCCCTCCCGCCAATGGGATGGCATCCGGGACCCCTCCCGCCAATGGGATGGCATCCGGCAACCCTCCCGCCAATGGGATGGCATCCGGCACCCCTCCCGCCAATGGGATGGCATCCGGAAACCCTCCCGCCAATGGGATGGAATCCGGCAACCCTCCCGCCAATGGGGTGGCATCCGGGACCCCTCCCGGCAATGGGATGGCATACGGGACCCCTCCCGCCAATGGGATGGCATGCGGCAACCCTCCCGCCAATGGGATGGCATCCGGCAACCCTCCCGCCAATGGGGTGGCATCCGGGACCCCTCCCGCCAATGGGATGGCATCCGGCACCCCTCCCGCCAATGGGATGGCATCCGGCAACCCTCCCGCCAATGGGATGGCATCCGGCAACCCTCCCGCAAATGGGGTGGCATCCTGGGCCCCTCCCGCCAATGGGATGGTATCCGACAACCCTCCCGCCAATAGGATTGCATCCGGCAACCCTCCCGCCAATGGGATGGCATCCGGCAACCCTCCCGCCAATGGGATGGCATCCGGCAACCCTCCCGCAAATGGGGTGGCATCCGGGACCCCTCCCGCCAATGGGATGGTATCCGACAACCCTCCCGCCAATAGGATTGCATCCGGCAACCCTCCCGCCAATGGGATGGCATCCGGCAACCCTCCCGCCAATGGGATGGCATCCGGCAACCCTCCCGCCAATGGGATGGCATCCGGCAACCCTCCCGCCAATGGGGTGGCATCCGGGACCCCTCCCGCCAATGGGATGGCATCCGGCAACCCTCCCGCCAATGGGATGGCATCCGGCAACCCTCCCGCCAATGGGATGGCATCCGGCAACCCTCCCGCCAATGGGGTGGCATCCGGGACCTCCCGCCAATGGGATGGCATCCGGCAACCCTCCCGCCAATGGGATGGCATCCGGCAACCCTCCCGCCAATGGGGTGGCATCCGGGACTTTAAGGGACATGAAGTTGTTTCTCTTTTGCGTTCCTCAAGCATAGTGTGGACACTGTGCAAGATGTTACACACTTCCACAATGGAATTCTTCTCCTTTTCCATTTCTTGAATGCGTGAGTGGAATACACACATGAGTGAGTGCATGTGCCAAAGGTAAATCTCACTAAATTAATTTTCAAAAAACCTCTTGATCATTGCGGGTGGCTTTTCCTGGGACAGAAAGTATCCCTTTAATGCTGGAAACATCTGCAGCAGCCTCTCAATTCCAGGGAATAATGACAGCCATCGTGTCTTGCTGTGGGAAAGGAGCTTTCTGTATTCAATATCAACAAAGTCACAGTACTCCTTCAAATTCTCAGTGCGCACAGTGTAAATGTGGAAGTACTGGTAAATCTTGAACATGATATTCTCAACTTCAACATCAAGTGTGTCTGCACCATGATGGACACAATTGCTCAATATGTGTGCTGGGCAACCCACACCGACCAGAGTCTTGTTCTGCAGCAACTTCTTCAAATTTGCAAACACATTTTTCCCCCCTTCATCACGACTGATTCCTCCGAAATTTGTGTTGCAATTGTCACCAGCAAATGCAATACATTTGTCTGACAAATTGTTTTTTCTCAATGTTTCAATCAAGTAGTTTGCAATGGTTTCGGCTGTCTCATTAGGTGTGTCTTTGACCTCAAGCAATGTTGATTGTACACCACCTTTTTTCCAGTCAAAATACTGGATTATGATTGGGAATATCTTCACTGCACCATGGTTACTCCCATCTGTAGCGATGCCACAGTACTGTATATGGGATGGCATCCGGCACCCCTCCCGCCAATGGGATGGCATCCGGCAACCCTCCCGCCAATGGGGTGGCATCCGGGACCCCTCCCGCCAATGGGATGGCATCCGGGACCCCTCCCGCCAATGGGATGGCATCCGGCAACCCTCCCGCCAATGGGATGGCATCCGGCACCCCTCCCGCCAATGGGATGGCATCCGGAAACCCTCCCGCCAATGGGATGGAATCCGGCAACCCTCCCGCCAATGGGGTGGCATCCGGGACCCCTCCCGGCAATGGGATGGCATACGGGACCCCTCCCGCCAATGGGATGGCATGCGGCAACCCTCCCGCCAATGGGATGGCATCCGGCAACCCTCCCGCCAATGGGGTGGCATCCGGGACCCCTCCCGCCAATGGGATGGCATCCGGCACCCCTCCCGCCAATGGGATGGCATCCGGCAACCCTCCCGCCAATGGGATGGCATCCGGCAACCCTCCCGCAAATGGGGTGGCATCCTGGGCCCCTCCCGCCAATGGGATGGTATCCGACAACCCTCCCGCCAATGGGATTGCATCCGGCAACCCTCCCGCCAATGGGATGGCATCCGGCAACCCTCCCGCCAATGGGATGGCATCCGGCAACCCTCCCGCCAATGGGATGGCATCCGGCAACCCTCCCGCCAATGGGGTGGCATCCGGGACCCCTCCCGCCAATGGGATGGCATCCGGCAACCCTCCCGCCAATGGGATGGCATCCGGCAACCCTCCCGCCAATGGGATGGCATCCGGCAACCCTCCCGCCAATGGGGTGGCATCCGGGACCTCCCGCCAATGGGATGGCATCCGGCAACCCTCCCGCCAATGGGATGGCATCCGGCAACCCTCCCGCCAATGGGGTGGCATCCGGGACTTTAAGGGACATGAAGTTGTTTCTCTTTTGCGTTCCTCAAGCATAGTGTGGACACTGTGCAAGATGTTACACACTTCCACAATGGAATTCTTCTCCTTTTCCATTTCTTGAATGCGTGAGTGGAATACACACATGAGTGAGTGCATGTGCCAAAGGTAAATCTCACTAAATTAATTTTCAAAAAACCTCTTGATCATTGCGGGTGGCTTTTCCTGGGACAGAAAGCATCCCTTTAATGCTGGAAACATCTGCAGCAGCCTCTCAATTCCAGGGAATAATGACAGCCATCGTGTCTTGCTGTGGGAAAGGAGCTTTCTGTATTCAATATCAACAAAGTCACAGTACTCCTTCAAATTCTCAGTGCGCACAGTGTAAATGTGGAAGTACTGGTAAATCTTGAACATGATATTCTCAACTTCAACATCAAGTGTGTCTGCACCATGATGGACACAATTGTTCAATATGTGTGCTGGGCAACCCACACCGACCAGAGTCTTGTTCTGCAGCAACTTCTTCAAATTTGCAAACACATTTTTCCCCCCTTCATCACGACTGATTCCTCCGAAATTTGTGTTGCAATTGTCACCAGCAAATGCAATACATTTGTCTGACAAATTGTTTTTTCTCAATGTTTCAATCAAGTAGTTTGCAATGGTTTCGGCTGTCTCATTAGGTGTGTCTTTGACCTCAAGCAATGTTGATTGTACACCACCTTTCTTCCAGTCAAAATACTGGATTATGATTGGGAATATTTTCACTGCACCATGGTTACTCCCATCTGTAGCGATGCCACAGTACTGTATATGGGATGGCATCCGGCACCCCTCCCGCCAATGGGATGGCATCCGGCAACCCTCCCGCCAATGGGATGGCATCCGGCAACCCTCCCGCCAATGGGGTGGCATCCGGGACCCCTCCCGCCAATGGGGTGGCATCCGGCAACCCTCCCGCCAATGGGATGGCATCCGGCACCCCTCCCGCCAATGGGATGGCATCCGGCAACCCTCCCGCCAATGGGATGGCATCCGGCAACCCTCCCGCCAATGGGATGGCATCCGGCAACCCTCCCGCCAATGGGGTGGCATCCGGCACCCCTCCCGCCAATGGGATGGCATCCGGCACCCCTCCCGCCAATGGGATGGCATCCGGCAACCCTCCCGCCAATGGGGTGGCATCCGGGACCCCTCCCGCCAATGGGATGGCATCCGGCACCCCTCCCGCCAATGGGATGGCATCCGGCACCCCTCCCGCCAATGGGATGGCATCCGGCAACCCTCCCGCCAATGGGATGGCATCCGGGACCCCTCCCGCCAATGGGATGGCATCCGGCACCCCTCCCGCCAATGGGATGGCATCCGTCAACCCTCCCGCCAATGGGATGGCATCCGGCAACCCTCCCGCAAATGGGGTGGCATCCGGGACCCCTCCCGCCAATGGGATGGTATCCGACAACCCTCCCGCCAATAGGATTGCATCCGGCAACCCTCCCGCCAATGGGATGGCATCCGGCAACCCTCCCG